>NW_026138097.1:7912500-7980000 GCF_025592945.1 Manacus candei
CTGGACTTGTTCAAGAAAGTACGGTTGAAAGAGGAAAAATTGATAGCTTAAGGCCAAATTTGTGGAGGAGTAGAGGCACAAATTCTGATACTGTTGCACTCGTCTAATGGCCTTGGTACAAAGGAACCTGGGATTGTTTCTCAAATCTGCACAAACTCCTTGGCCGTGTCCTGGCTCCATAGTAGGCATGATCTGGCATAAGCAACATGAAGACTTTGCAAAATGGAAGCGTGGCAAAACCAGGGCTGCGGTATTCTTTGGAGAGGTGTTTGTAGGCTGCTTGGTGGGAGACGATGCTGTGATACCCATCCATGCTACAGACACTAGATGGGAAACAGATATGAAACAAGCTTGTAACCAGAATGCTTGCACATGCACAGGCTTATTACAAGTTTTGGGCTTATCTTTTTCAGGAGTGAAATCCTGTCTTGAGCCACAGGAAAGACGAAAGAAAAGCAGTTAAGTATTTTTTGTTTTATTTTGTTTCCTTTAACTGAAAGAATAGTTAATTTTCCATTCAGACAATGCCCTCCTTTCTCATGGAGGTTGACATGTAATGGTAGTTTTAATCTTGTGCCTGCAATTGCTATTTCTAATTAATGTAAAGAGACATAAAAGCAAAATTATATAGCCCTGAGTAAAAGGGATTAAAATGAAAATACTGCCAATTCAGTTCTAATTTTATTTATAAACCTAATCTGAAACAAATGTCACTTTTTAAACTGATTCTGAATATATCATGCTGACTGTAAAATTATAAAACTCCCACTGATGTATTCAGGAAATTCAGTTGAGCACACTCAGTAATTTCACTTTACTAGTCATTAGGTACAAATTACTGTTCACCATAAAAAATATGAATCAGCTGTCTGCATTTCTTTTTGATTTGGAAACTTAAGATCATGAATCATTTGCAATTAATTATAAACCACACGTAAAACAACGTGAATCGTATTCAAAGCCTATGTTTAGCAGCGTATCATTTGCTTGCTGAATGTCATTGAAAGCATTATTCTTAGTAATGTAAGGGTTTTCCCAAAACTTCCAACTTCAGTTCAGTAAAGACATTTTAACAGGGTCCCAGCATGGGGGACATCCTTTTAAAATTGATTATGGAAGATTATTTAATGCCACCTTGCATTTCCAAGGCCAAATTAATGTCACACATAACTATGTAAAAGTAAGCTTAACAGATTAAAAAAAACAATCTGCAAACAAAAACAGATTAAAAGTTTTATTTTTAGGCCACATTTTAAGAAGATGTTCTCTTAGACAGAAGTACCATAGTGTAAAAATAGCCTTAGACAAGAAGAATAACTCATTTTGGTCTGTTCTTTAGCACATGCACTTCAACACGCATTTAAAAGAATGTATTTTAGGTTTACCACATCATATTCTAAACCATTCTGGGAAACTGGTGTATTTTCAAAGAAAACTGGATAGAAGTTTAGCCTCGCTATTATATTATGAAGTGCAATATTTTCATGAAGAGCTTTTCTGAAAAACTACAAAATGGGAAATCTTTTATATTCAGTTACAAATAGTGCTTTGTGAATCATTGAAGATAATTAATTTTCTTAGAAGACAGTGAAAAGAAAAATTTTCTTCTCTCTTCCTTCAACATGTTGTAGATTAATAGAAGGGTACCTGTTATTTCTTATATAACTTACTTTCAGCACAGAAAAGTGATACTTACTGGAAGAATGAGATATACTGATCACAGAAGGATTTGCTTCAAGCTGCTTAAACAATGCAAAACATCCTCATGTTGTGACTAACACTGGTAAGACTGCAAGAACTTTGTTCGATACAAGATATTTTCTGAGGAAAATTCATGACACTTTAAGATAATAAAAAAGGTTAGTGGAAAATTTTCTCTTTGGCAATATCATTTCTCCAAGTATATAACCAGCAGGTTCTATCCATCTGACTTGAATATATCCCAATACAAAAGACTCACTTCCCTGAGATTATGACACTCTAGAGTATAACTAATTATTAAAACTAAAGTATAACAGAAAGTGGTTTTCCCCCCTGAAATTCAAATTTCCCTTTGTCTTAATTCCATCTCATTTCTCCTGTGAGAATCCATGTGTTTGTGTAGGACATTGGTGTTTGCCATTCAAACATGTATGGACTGTAATCACAACCTATTCCCATGTCCCTGGCCCAATGTTTCAGTCAGAGTAAATATACTGAAGGATTTTACAGATACATAAATATGAACACACATATGCATTTATCTATTTCTGGGAAAGCATCTATTTCACATTTTTGCTTTTGTCTTAATTCTCTAGAAACCTAGCAAATCTTCTAGAAAAGGGGAAAGAGGGAGAGAATTACAGGTGATTCCTCATCAGACGTGCAAGGTTACCTGTTGACAGGCAGCATGAGCCAGTAGAGCAGTCCCCTGGTATTTCTTATGGTTTCTCATGCTTCAGATATCACTCCTTGTTAAATAAAAGCTATGAAATAGAGCAAGTTCCTTTGTCTTCCTCTTGATCATGCTAACTTCAGACCTTTATACTGATCCCATATATCTCTTCTTTGAAGGCAGTGTAATTTATAAGAATAGAACACACAGTAATCCACCGCAACGGATTCAATTTGAAAAATCTGGTCTCAACTAGTAAATCTTTGTTTTGATTCAGATTGAGTTTTTACTGATATGTTATTGTAAACCAAGTTGTTCAAAGCATATAATGTTTGAGTGGCAAATAGCAGGAGATACTCTAAGTAAGCATTTGTGAAGGACTAGCACCATATTTTATTATGGTGCTAAAACCACTGCTACTTGACTCAGATCTTAAAATTAATGTATCAACTGTGTAATAATGTTGATTTGTTATCAGCAACCACTGTGTATCAGTAGTATCAAAGACAGTGATGAATTGACAGAACATAATCACAGAATGTTCTGAGTTGGAAGGGACCAACAATGATCATCAAGTCCAACTTTTAAGTGAATGGCCTATAAGGGGATCGAATCCACACCCCTGGGATTAGTAGCACTATACTCCAACCAATGGAGCTAATCTCAACAGTAATTCACTAGTGATATTTTTCCCTCACAAACTGGAATGCTTCCTTTGGTACGTATGTAAATATTTTATTGCTGAATATGATTAAGAATATTTTGCCTTCTATCCATTCATAACTAATTCCCATTTTATGTACCCTTGTAAGATATTTTTAAAGGTTTTATACCATTTTATACCAAAGTTATTTTTTTCAGAACCTGGAAATGGACTCATTTTGTATTGTTCTAAACAATTATTCATCATTAATTGTGATCTAAATTACTTTTTGTCACTGTTGAGTCTTTGTTAGGCTAGGCATACATATGAAGATGACACGTACTTGCTGTACATATATAGCCAGCAGAAGCATGTTCTTTTCAATTCCATTGGAGGATTTTAGCTTGCTAATTTTAGCTTCAAGGACACCTTCTTTTACTTCCACTAGAGCCAATGGCTGGAAATAAATCCTAACCTGCTATATTAAAATTGTTGTGGTAAGCACCTACATAACTCTCTCTGATCTTCTAATATCTGCATTCCCTACAGGGAAACAGTAAAGGCAATAAATATCGAGTAAAAGGAAGACCAAAGTCAAGTCTAAACACACCTTCAAGTTCACATGGTACAGACATCTTCCATTGACCCTGCTGTTAAAGGAGCCAAGTGAGCTGGAGGAGGAGCAAATCACCAGCTGTGAAAGTAAGAATAAACAAGCTGTGAGAAGGAAATGCTTCATTCAAAACATTTAATAAAAACACCTGTTACTCAATCAGAAATCTTTGCTGTAACCTTTCATACCTGGGAATTAAATCTTAAGTCCAAAAAGGCTTCAGCTGGTGCAATGAATGATTACCTACCAATTGAGGCATAATTATGAACCTCTTCCACTGCTCTTCAATTTTACTTTTATAATCCATTTCAAGACCTCCATCTTTGTTCTACATTAAATTGACTGATCAACATGAGAAATCACATTCCTGCTTTTGGCCAGTACCTTTGGTCAAATAATGAAAGAATATGGCACTACAAGGCAGAGATTTGAAGAAAAAAAAAAACATTGGTTTAGGTTTTTTTTTGGTGGGATAGACTACACGTTTCTTACTGTAAAAAAAGAGCACTTTAATTCTGTGACTTTCAGTACTCAGTGCAGAATTCATCTGTTGGACTCAGCATTCTCTAATTAAAATTTTATCCCATGTATATACTCCATAGAAGAAGGAGTGACAGGTATTTCTTCTTAACCTTTAAAAGTATCACAATGTTAGGAGGGAGAAAAGTACAAACATAGAAATGTAAGCAGGAAATAGGACAGGAAGATGGATTGATAACATAGCTGAGCTGTTTTCATAATTAAAAAGGTGGCAGGGACTGCAGTTTGTTTATTGTTTGTCCAGACTGAACTAAAAAATTGCATTCTTTTATTTTTATATGATAAATCTAGTTGTAACTAAAGCCTGTTTGTTTGGGTTTTTTAGATTTGTTTCCTAAGCAAAGAAACAAATTTTTTAACAATGTAGATAACAGATTCAATGGATAAAACTTGCTGTTAAAGAACACCTATTTCCTTTATTCTCCTCTGGATGAGTGCTATGTTACTATGAATCCATTGCACATTCTGGAAAAGTCTGTAGACTTCAAAGTGGGGATTGTCCCTCATATTTCTAGAATGAACAATACCATTCAAGTCTTTTGCAACAGTGGTGACAGCAAATGTAGTTCTGCCATGACTGGATCACTCAACAAGAACAATAGAGAAAAAAAAATATTTCAAAAGAGCTCAAGACAACTTTAGAAAAGTTTGCCCCAAATAAGTGGTGTGTGTGTTCACTCACACTTGTGTATGTGAGTGTTTATTACTGGCTGAAAGAATAAGGAGATTCTCTCCAGTTACTGTTTGGAAAAGCACATGCATGTGCTGTTTAGCCTATAAGAGGTAGGCAGAGACCAATACCTTTAGAATCCTCCATAGCATAGAAATTACTACCTAAGTTTCATGTAAAGAGTAAGAGTTATTTCCATCCTGATGTGTTAATTTTAACTCAATGTTATTTTTTAAAAAGTCTACTGGATTTTAATTTGTCTGTCAATACAAACACTAATTTTAGGTGTAATGACATTTTCTCATAGGGAAGTTTACAAGACATATCACCAAAATGTATCCTAGATCTCATGATAATGAAAATTTCAGCCTTAAACCCCAAGTTCCACTGAGAATTCTCAACAGTAGACAAACTCAGTTTAAATTGTTATTATATTTCTTACATTTTTAGACCTCAGTTCGCCAGGCTCATTAAAACTTATGGGTATAATGGAATGATTTATTAACTATTCTATACTGAACTAGCCTCCTCCTACCTTCCTGTTACCTTTCCTCCAGTTTTGAGACAAAATCTTATTTACTTGAAGAGTTTATCCACTTTACTCTAGGAAAGAACTAATTTCAAATAAAAAATGTTCATTAATTTCTTAATCAGTTATGGGGCATAAATCTTGTTTTCAACCTAACCTTTCTGTCTGTTTGAAAACCATTCTTTATTTGAAGGCAATAACTTTTGCTTCCACTGAAAAATAAACAAAAATACAATTTATTTGGTTTAACTCCAATTAAAAGTTATGCTTTTACTTTATAATTTTCAACGCCCACAAACAGTAGATGTCTTTTCTAATGGAAAACTGCAGCTGAGTACGTGAATGCACAACCTTTCATCTGAGATGGTTAGTTCACTTTAACAGTAATGTCCCTATTATGCCATTTCCGATGCAACATAGATTTTTTAAAATTTTCAATTATGTATTTACAAAATTGTTTACAATTACAGACCATTGTATAATTGTGTAATTGTGGACTTTTAAAGATATGAACTGCTCCTTCCATCATCCATCGAGAGCTGTACCGAAAGATGTTCAATTGCATAATTAACATATGTTTATAACATTATTTACAAAACAATTGAGCCTTTTCACTTTGTCATGCTTGGATCAGTTCTGGCCAATTTAATCCACTAGATGTTACCCACTCTGTACAAAAACTGGTGAGTTGTCTAAGGATGCTAAGGACACATGGTCATGGTACGTAGAGTCTGGTAGGGGGCTGCACAGGGACTACATTTAGGAAATAATTGAGAAATAGGAACTTTTCTCTAAACTTGTGTGCACGTGTGTTTGTGTAAAACATGAGAGTAAGTTTAGGCCTGATTCTCCTATTCTTCATATCCTCTGTACATTTTTTGCTCTCTCTCTAATTCAGCATCCACATTATATCACTTTACTCAAAGGAATTTCAGTCAAGATTAGGCGATCTCTTTGATTATACACCCACTTCAACAATGAGCAGCATAAGCAGGGACAGCCTATCTGAAAAGGGGGGATGTACTTCTAAAAAATAAAGGTGTTCTTTAATGGTTCTTTTCTAAATAATAGTTCTTAAAACAGCTGTGGTAGTTTGAGCCCCATCAGAAATCCAAAATCCAATTTCCAGGCTCCCCCACCCCTTCCCACAATTTATCGCAACACCGAAGAGAGAACTTTCAGGCCAGAGGCTTCTATAGGGGAAGGGGGAAGTATTTACATTTATTTTACACAAATAAATACTATACAAACTAAAGGCAACAATATATATATATAACATTTCTATCAGTCCTTTTAAGCCCCTCCCTTTAACTTTAGTCCAGGAAGAGCCTTTCAAGACTGCTGGGTAACGCAGTCTTTCTCTCGTGGGAGTGTTCTGGGCCCCTGAACACCTTCAGCTGTTTGCTGCAGTCTTTCTCCTCACGAAGTCCAAGGAAGTAGCTTTGAGTCCTTTCTCCTTGGTCTACTGTCAGTCTCTGCTGTATGATCTCTCTCTCTCAGTCTCCTACCTCAGTTCACTGTTGCTGTAGTGTAGCTTATCATGGTAGGCGTTTGGAATCTTCATTCCTCCAAGTCAGTTTTCGGCTGCCCCCGGTCAGCTTCGGCAGGGCAACTCCAAGCTCTTTTGGCCCGTCTCCAGTTTTGCCTGGGATTCTTCTCCCTAGCGCCGAGCTGTTTTATTATCAGCCCATCCACTTGGCTCTGCTTCAAATGCTGAGCCTCTCCTCCACTTTACAGCAGAGGGAAAGAAAAGGCCCCCCTCCACAGCTTAATTGCAGAAAGGAGGGAGAAGAGGGCTTGGCTGCAAAGACTGCCTCTCTCCTCTTACCTCAGGTGCTGTGAGTCGCATTCCTCACAAACACTCACTCCAAATGCTGCCTCTAACTCTGGCCTAGGCAGAGTTGGGGGGGGGGGCGCAGGCCTCCCCTTCCCCCCGGAGGAGGGGGTGGAAAGAAGGAGCCCAGCCACCCCCTGGCCTTCTACACCTACACGCAGCAGACACCAACAGCAAAACACTGCCAACAGCTTCCGGTGCTGTGTATATATGATTTTTAGCAGAAGCCATCTCAAACCGTGACAACAGCAAAATTTTGCTTACTCTTTCAAGTGAATTAATAGAGTAGATGTAAACCATACAACTTGATTTTGTTTTCTACTCCTGTACTTAACAAAAGAAAGGGGCGAGGGGATGAGGAAGGCAGTAATTCTACACACTGGCAATGCCTAAACCCTTTTTTCATGGACAAGGGTGAAGAGGGGATAAGTTCTGTACTTGAAGCACAGAAATTGGTATTAGCTAATTGGTCTCAATAGGGGACAGTAGCATCAACTAGGAGGACTTCAGGTTTTATTCTTATTTCATTATCCGGCATTGTTCTTTCTTAAACTGCACTGGCAAGTGACAATACGTAGTTCTTAAACTAGTTTGCAGGATGAGATATACAGAAGAGGGACTGCTTGCTGTTTGCAGCTCCTGTTTTAATTGGAGGAGTTCATACGCAAGATAGAGGATGTCACTGTCAGAGTGCATCTAGCCTGTGAACAGGCAGGAACTCACATTACACTGTGCTGTTTCACTTCACAGGTTTTTTGCTTCTGGTTTTCATCTTGCTTTTCTTAACCTTGATTTAAAAGTCACTAGCTACACAACATTACGTTTTGCTTCTTAAACATGGAAAAGTAAGATGGCACTCACAATAAGAACAAATTTTGCATTAGCAGATCATCTATATAGCAATAAATAGGCTTTCGACTATTCCTTTAAGCTACATGCAACTTTGCCCTTATATTTCTAGAATTTTTTTCACGTCATTAACACACATGGGGGAAAAATATGATTTTATGTATTGTAATGATATTCCGTGGTAAAACTACACCTAATAATTCTTCCAGAAGGAAAAAAATGGCCACCTGCCTTGAATATTAAATATTGAGCAAAAGTCAGGTTTACTTTGGCAAAATGTAAAATCACTTTTTGGTGTTTGATTGCTATTTATAAGTTGCTGCTTTGAATACAGAATGCAAAATGTATAGAAAAAAATTAGAGAATTTTCATTTTTAATTACGTACTAAAAAGCTTCTATCTTGAATGACTGAAAACACAAGGGAGAAAAGTACCTTTCCTTACTGGTAGGGACAATATACAGCATTTTTATTTTACTTTATAAAAACAAAGATTCAAACAAAGCCCCAAACAAACAACAACTGCAAAAAACAGAACAAATAAACAAAGCCCCCACATCAGTTTTATTGAGTTACCTTGAAGAAGGAGTAAAAAATTCATGACAAATAACTGATGAGTAATTTGCAACTACCCAGCATGCTTAGCATCTAACTGAAGTAATCATTCTCTATCTGGTCTAAACTAGCCCTTTTTAAGATGTATCTCATTGACACTCTTAAGAGGTTAAATGCTACTGTGCTTAACATAATTTTATCATGATTTGCAAATGCTTTCAAATAATCACATACTTTATTGTAAAGGCAAAAACTTAGATAATCTAAGGTAACTCCCACCAATATCTAAATAATAAATATCTTAGATTTTGTGTGACCTCAGGGATCCATGAGACAATATTCCATATCAGGTAAATAATTAAATGTGATTGAAGGAGATGAATTTAGCCTTTTCAATTAATAAAATTTGCAGGACTTTGTGACTCAATACATGCTTCGAAAAATGTCGCACCAGTACTGATGATTTCAAGTACAACCAAATGAAGAACCATTCAATATATGCAGGAAGGTCAACTTTAAATGCATAAGAGTTGTAGGGTTGGGATTGGGGATGGGAGGGAGATGTGGTTATTTCTTATTTGAAGGATTTATTAAATCAGAATTTTACCTTTACTAGCCCTGTGGGAGTAAGGACTGAGAGTCTTAAAGCTTCGTTAATTTGTGCTTAATAAAATTCCATTGGCAGGAAATGCAGCTGTAAAAAGCAAATGCATGTCCTGATATGCATATTTAATATCAACTTTTTTATCCCCAGAAGCTGTGTCTTTCTCAGGAGCATGTTATAGGCACAGACAAAAAAAATATCAGGGATTACTTCCAGTGTGAACTGTTTTGGGGAAGGCAATAAGCATTGCCAAATAGCAAACCGAAAGAGATACCAACGTAATTCAAAGCCTTCAGAACTGATTATATATCAAAGTATTATACCTTGATTTCTCCTTGCACAAGGCAGAGCATTAAAACAAGGCATGCGATGCACCCCTAGAACCGATTCCTGTTCACTTAATGAATTAGAAAAGTGGTTTATTTATTTATTTATTTATTTATTTATTTCTATAGTAGCTTACTTATTGACACATTTTTGTGAGTGTGCAAAAAGTAATTTCTGGTTAATACTCGAACCATCTGTGCTATTCTAATCCTAAGCTTCTTAGTCTGTACATATAAAATGACTTCTATTTTGTCTTTAAGGGGTCTTGAGGATTTTTGATTCTGCTGAAATTTTATTCAGATCCCGTATAATTATATCTGCTTTCAACACATTATAAACTTCTACAAAACAAACAGCACATGAGACAATGTGATATTACAGGTAAAAACCAGGTGACAGAAAATTAAAATCAGTGGAATCTATTAATATGATCAAGCAAAATCAATGACAATAGCCATACATAATGCATTATACAGCATTGAAACTGTTTACCATAGTAAATAAAAAGTTAACATTATCAATTTTCTGATACTTTTTCCAAAATTACAGCAATGTGTTATTATTTCGCTTTGCAATTTAAATGTATTGCCCTAAGCTTCAAGTCCAACTTTAGTGAATGAGCATTTCTATTTAATATTCTTGCTTTTTTTTTACACCTATGAGTAATTATTTCTTTTATTACAAGCAAAACACAAAGAAAAACCCACACAAAAAGCAATACATTTCAAATAAAGATAATACTTCATTCATATTATTATTCTGCTAAAACATATTTATTCTAGATATTCTGGCCATGCAGTTTCTTCATATGCACTGCATTTCCTAGATGAACCTGCACTATTGCGTATCGAGATCTGTTCTGACTTCCTTAGATTTAGAAGACATAATGAAATTAACTTCTTCAGACTGCATATTTTGCTACAAAAGTCTTTAGGCAGAAGTATCCTGTGATTCAGACCAAAATTAAACCATGATTTCATTAACCTGTGAAACAGACATAAGCTTATATTGTAACTGGGACTAATATTTTTAATAAAACATCCTTTTTAGAAAAACTGAAAATCAATAATAAGAGAAGTTTCAAAATTGACACTAGCCTTTTGAGTAACTGGAAATAGATCTTCCTGTCAAGGACTAAAACTGCTCTCCTCTGTCTAGACTGCACTGGGAGCAAAATTATCAGATTTTCATTTCCTCAATTTCACTCCACAGTGGTAAAACGTGCAAGTATTGATTCAACTGCTGAAACAAAAAGCAGGAGAGCTCTTCACCTCGTCAGGGTCAATGGGTTTGTGGGTGTCTAATTATACCTATACAGGGCATATAAATCTTTCTACTAGTCATTACGTGAACATAAGAGTCCAAAGGCATCATTAGAATCCTTTTAGCCAAACACTCATTCTTCTTTTGTTTTATGAGGGGTCAAAGAAGCTGGGAATTAATATTATTGTGGCTCATAGATTTTCAAATTTGTGTTTGAATACAAGAAGATAGGCTGTGAAGGAAAAGGATGTGTGTGTACTCATGCATGTCCCTTTATAGATCTGAGCTCTATCTGTAAACACACGTACAGCTTCTCTTCTTACAGTATTTGGTTGAGATCCACTGTAATGTAAAGAGCATGATAGCACAGATATTCAGATTAATTGTGGTATGTTACAAATATAGTGTTGGTAAAGCTTTTGGGAGGTACTAATTTGTTTCAAAAGCAGATGAAATGCTAAGAATGAGCTGGAAATGCTAGTTGTAACAGAAGTATTAATCTTATTTTTCATCACTGATTTCACCGTGGTCTTCCAAAAACTTCTGTCTTTTATCCTTATACTTACTGAAATGAGATGATTCATGAAAAAAAATGAATACTGCCAGTTCATTAAAACAATATTGAGAATAAAAAAACCTGGAAAAGAAATGGCTATTACAATTACAATTAAGAATCTGTTCTGTATTCCATTATGCTGTATGATATTGTGAGTGCTGTTCAGATGGTTTTTATGTTGTGTTACCATGACATTAAGCAAATAATATTTGTATCACAACAAAGCTGTCATATTTTGCAAGTAGATTACACAGATACTGGGTGCTCAGCATTTCGAACATTAGATGGAGTTAGAGCCTTTCATTTTATCTATGAGACTCGTAATAAGATCCCTTATCAAGAGTGAAAGTGATATTTTTGAAGTATTCATTTTCTGGGAATTCAATCTTTGTCTTACAAAGTGACCCACCCACTTGAACTCAAAAGTTATTATAGATGGTTATCCCAAAGTGCCAAAACAAAGAGGTAACAACTCTTACTACCGAGGAAGTAGACAGAAAAAAACCCTTAACTCCCAAACTTATAAATGTTCACATCATTACAAATGAAAACAGAGTCTGGCCCTACCTTTTTAAATAAGCTGTTTATGGCATTATTACATTCAGTGAGACATGCTAAAAATTGTGAATAGGATGACATGATGCAATTGTCCACAACAGCAAGGAATGATTTTGTTGGTTCAGTCATTGACACTTTCTGTCCTTTATTCATTGTGTGTCTATGCCAAACACCTTCAGAGGCCTGGTGCAGGTAATGCAAAGGTTACATAGTTATTTAATTGTGGCCCTTGGCTAAAAACACATCCATGCCTACAGTCCAACCCTCCTCTGCCCTGAGCTACTGTAGCCTCCAGGTGGACCAGAGGGAGTAGGAATAGTACCGTGTCTTGTCAGGAATCAGAAATCAAAGAAGAAAATATGGGAAGACTTTGTACAGTGATGTCAGAAAGAAAAAGGGTCATATGGAGGTTTGATGCAGTGACTAAACACCCTCCTAGCATCGGAGCTTAAACTTCTCCAGAGCTGTGCTGTTAGTGGGTCCTGTGCTCCTTCCTCAATCATCAGATATGCTTATCCTTGATCCCTGTGCCACGATCCCCAGCTCCTACCCATGCTCCTCACAGTGCCCCCTTCCCTGCCCAGTTCAGCATGGGGCCCACCTATGATGAGACCATCCTCTAAAGACAAAATCTGCAGCTCACCAGTTTGTTGAAGGGTTCCTGCTGCTGCTTGAAACCCTTTTCGGGTCTAGCACGGAGCTGCAGTGAGATCTGTGGCCTATATTTGGTTTTCTGTCTAATATTCCCATTCTGGACGTGGCCTAACAACTGTTTCTCTGCCAACACGTGCTGTTACAGGGTTGGGGGAGAGAGCAGCACAGAATTCCCCGCAGACGGAAGATGAGCGTGCTGCCTTGATCGATGTCCCTGCGGCTGCCTCTTCGTACTCCTCACCCACTGACCCATTTAACAGCTGGCTGCTGTAAGTGCTAACCAACTCGGGAGAAATGACATCATACCTCATCGCTCAGTCCCAGGCACACTGCCTGTGAGGAGCAAATGGGACCAGAGACCTGTACGTAAATTACGGCAGATTGCTTGCTCGTGTGGGAGATTTGGTCTGCTCAGGTGAGAGTGCATTGCTGGCCAGGCATGGTGTACCTACTGTAAGTAACTGCATGGGGACAGAAATAGAACGGGAGCTGCAGTAAACCAGATCAGTTCTCAGCACCCAGATGAGTAATGCAGGAAAAAAAGGAAAATTAGCCCCTTTTTTCCTATTTTGTACAAGGACTTTCATATTTCCAGGCATCTCATTGCTGGTTAAAAGGCAAATGATCCCTGAAAAGTCATAAGGTCTCTACAAATGTGAAACAGAAATAGATGTATACATTGATTTACAAAGTGCAGAGAGATGCAAATACTCCTTACTACGAGCTAAAATAAATCGTGTCATCACTAACACCATCAGCTTTGAATGGCATTTTATAAAGTCATCCAAAGATGTTTCATATACAACTGTGGAGAAGCATGTAGACATAGGTTTGTAAAACAATTTATTTTTAATATTAATGGCAGGCAAGATGGAGGTTTTAACATGGGTAAAAGTTCATATAGGTACAAAATTATTTATTCAATGTGTATTTTTCTCTTTCTACATGCCCTTTTTTATTCCTGCTGCCCTCTTGTGGTGGAGTTTCATCTTTCTACCTTATCATTTTCAATTAAGAGTTTTAGATGTGGTAGTATTAAAATAGATTTCATTAGTTAGTTAATTAGTTATAAATAATGTCTTTATTTATCTGAGAATTTAGGAAATCTAACATGATATGCATATTGACCCACTTCAGTTTTACTAAATAAAATTGAACAACTGAACTTTCCTTGATTTGCATGTTTTACAATATTAATTTAATTCCATTATAAAAATATGCATTCATGACTTTAATCATATCTGAGGTACTATTTTCTATCAAATTTAAATATGTATTTAAAGTGAATTATCAGAAATGCTTATCATAAGTCACTGGTCTTCTCATTCCACTACTGAAATTATTTCATGGCATTCCTTATCTACTGGCAAACTCTTCATGGGCAGTGGAAGATCGAACACACTGTGATATAATATCTGTGCATATCATGGCCTTGATTGTGGGATAAGCCACATTTGGAACATGTTCCTTCTGCCTACACCTGCACATCTCTCCCACATGCAACTCCTGTGTCTCCTCAATATGTTTCTTGATGACTTTCTCTTGATCACAACATAATCTATCTTTCCACGGATGAACAGTATTCCTTCTGAGTGGATCACTCATACATACACAAAGTGTCTGAAGTCCAATAAATTCTGGTTTTTTTTCATCACGGGTCTTCTTTCAATAAAAGACATATTTTAAACTAAATCGAAAATGTGGCCAGTAGTTCAAAGACTTGATAAGAACAGTGGAAAGTGAAAGTGAGTGAAGTCTTAAGGATCGATTAGGCCAAACATTGTCTGCTACGTAAATTTAAATAAACCATTCACAGTTACCTCATACAGTTTATATAATTTCAATTTTATTGTTTTATATTATTAATAGCTTTAGAATAATATTTATATGGTACTTACAAGGTTAATATTTTAGCAATTTAAAGTTCATGCCATAGCTAGATAACGTACTTAATGGTAGCAAAGCTTCAAACAAATTTCTTGCAACATTAGCTGCATTTAAAAGCATAATCTTATGCTGCTTGCTCTTGTTCAGCAACATTTCAGAATAATTGGAGAGTGCATGTATTTACAGTGGAGAAAATAACATACACTATTAACACTGCTTATGATGCTTATCATTATTTAGATGCAAAGTCTGAAAAAATATTGACAAAACTCATGTTCTAAATATATCCTTATTAAATGGGAAGCATCTGAGCTTGTGGAACCCATCAGCACATGCTCAGATTTAAAAAAAAAAAAAAGAACAAATAGATTCAGATTTAATCAATGTTCCTAAAGATTATATACAATTTTTTTTCAAAGGATACTCTACTGAATTTACTTGAAAAAAATCATCATGAATTCAGTGATTATTGACTGAGCAGCTTTACCTGAACCTGGATGAGGTTTTTCTGTTTAGTTTTGGTTTTGTTTGGTGGTTTCTTGGTTGTTTTTTTGCTGTTGTTATTATGTTTTGGTTTGGTTTTTTGTTTTGGTTTGGTTTTTTTAACTAGGATCTGAGCATTCAGATTCACATTTTAATTCTATCAAGCCTGGTTTCTGAACATGGCAGTTGATAGCTAATTCTCATCACTCACCTTAGGAGAGTTTCACTGTTAAGCCAGAGAACATTGGTACGTTCTGCACCCAGTCTTTAGAAAATCTTAATCAAAAGATTACTCTTTAAAGGCAGCCAATGTTGCAGGAAATCTCATTGGAGCTCTGCTCTCCTTAAGTACATTATCTAGCTGGAGTACAAACTTAAAAGGTTAAGATGTTAACCTTGGCTTTAAACTACAGAGACTGTTCTACAAATATCAGTAGTGTAATACTGAGTTTTCTTAAAATGAGGAGGGAATGAAGCAATCAACTTGTGGATTTAGAAACAGTAGCACAAGTAAAACACTTGCAAAAGTATCTCTTCTGAAAAACAAGAAAGGCTTAAGTGCAGTCCTTCTGAATAATCCTGACACATTTGTACCATGGTTTCAGAAACACATAAAGTGCTTATAACTATCCCACACAGGTGTATGTAGAGTATGTGCCTAATTATTTGCTTTTGAGTTTAGTAGTGGCCAAACATGTCTCAAGTGTTGCCCTGAATCATGGCCTAAGTGCATAACTTCAGCAATCTACTTTTGCCCAGTCATTACATACAGATTGTAAAGACTTAACACACGTAACTAGTACATAATGAGCATCATTAAAACTTCTAAAGAAGGACTCTCTGTGTATAAGGTATTCACGACTGACTGCTGGGTTTGGAGTTCCGTGTCTGAGGCTTTCAGTCTATTTCAAGTGAAAATATGTAATTCCAGTCCAGTCTTCCAATACATCACAGTCATTTTCTGCACTTTAGTTGTTTTTCTGTCCATTTTTCCCACAAAATAAAACACCATTACAGCAGGTTTAAAGTGCACTTTAGTGCCTGCAATCTTCCCATGCTATTCTTTAATATTTCATCATTAAATAGCAAAATAACCTGATATGATCCTAATTTAGTGCCAATTACACTGCATTGATCAAAGTGACCTTTTC
The DNA here is from genome assembly GCF_025592945.1 of Manacus candei. Classification (NCBI taxonomy): domain Eukaryota; kingdom Metazoa; phylum Chordata; class Aves; order Passeriformes; family Pipridae; genus Manacus; species Manacus candei. The sequence goes on from NW_026138097.1 coordinate 7,928,590, forward strand.
ATACTGGAGCACAAAAATCAATCCTGCTGCACAACAAATGTCAGGGGGATGAGAGCAACATATAATCTGTGACAATCAAAACATTACTTACAAATGAAATCACCAATGACCTGCATGCCAAGGCAATTTCTGCATAATGTGCACTGGTTTTATTTGAAGCTTTTTTTTGTTTTGAGGTTGTTTTTTTTTTTGTCTTGTTTTGTTCCTCACTGTCTGCTACCAGACATAGTTGTGCTATTTCACAGTTTCACTGACATCACTGAAAATGGTCAAAGCTCTATGACTGATACCAAAATAACCACAAAAAGTGACTATAACCCACAGTGCATCTTTAATGTTCAGTGAAGTATGGTTTTCTGTTGACTCAATAGTCTTCTGACAATGCTCCCGTGACGAAGTTTGATGATATTCCAAAATGCAGCCAAACTGACTAGGTCAGCCATAGGCAGGGGAGTCACGAAAAAACTACTCACTGATCCTCACTGTTCTGCCTTCAGATCCACAAGCCAGAGTTTGATGTAGGTATTAGGTCTGCAAATTAACGACAAAATTGCAGTGACATTACTAGTGCTTGGACTTCACCCATTATGTCTGTGTCATGCTTAGGTTCCAGATGGGGAGACCATTGGCTGCACAGGCAATATTGTCTACCAGCTGTAGTCAGCAGCCACCTGAACTATCTATATCTGTAATTTGTTAGAGAAAATCTATTTTGGGTCAATTTTCAGGGTTATTTTTTTAGCCGTGTTTTAATCACATATTAAAAATACCTAAACTTCAACTTGCTTTGTGTTTTGTTCATAAATAATCAGTGATGGTCCCTCTATAGAAAAAATACTTACCCTTACCCACGACTTAAATTCATTTGTGAAATTTGTAATTCATGAATCAAAGCTACAAAACAATGTAGTTAAAACCATGCTGTTCAAATCTGCACTTTTCAGCTATTCTTCCATTGTGAGCATGTCACAACACACACGAAGATCTGAAATTGTGTTTAAACTGTTGGGGTGCTCTTCAAGCATTTAGACTGTTGAGGTCTTGGGGTCTTCCAGCATGTAGACTTTCAGGATGTAAACTGCTGAGGTCTTCAAGCATTTAGTCCTACAGAAACAGCTGCGACTCTGAAAGATTAAAATTCATCTCCTCCAGTACCCAAATAAGACTTGCAGGATTTGGGAGCTGAGATCTGCCAGTAGCAGCCTGTGAGGTCTTGGCTGAGGAATTTAATCTCTTTGTGTATTGGTTGCTTTCCTGAAAATAGACATGGTATTTATACTTCACCCTTGATTTTTTTTTGTCTTTTTCAATCTAAGCTGGATGCTCCTAGATGATAACTTAATGAGGAGAAACTGTTTTTTAAATAGCTGTGTCATGGCCTTGTTCAAGATAAGGAGTGAGATCTTGAAACACATTCAGTCAAATTCTTTGAAAATGTTTCACCTTATTTTGCAAACATGCTCAGTAAAGGATTAGCTCCCAAAAACTGAGGTAATTCTCCAGGGTTGGTGGTTTTTTGTTTGTTTGTTTTGTTCTGTAGTCTGTTCCCTGGAGAAAAAGTGTTCTCGTTGAAATAATTTATCCATAAGAAAAATCTCCAAGGCCCGGATATTTTCCCTGCTCATGCACACTAATCTGCTAATCAACCAAGAATGAGAGAGCATGGGAAAACCTAACACTTAATATCAGTCTCAAAAGTGCTTGTTCTTCCAGATGCTTTAACTTCAGATCCAAAATAGACAAAAAATAATTAGGGAGAGAGATTCTCAGGGTTTTATCATCCCTATTACTGTTCTGGGGGTCACAAAACATTTCCTTTTATAGCATTGCACTGGTAATGAGACTGTACAATCTCAGACAGGAATATCTAAAAAAGGGAAGCTAGCTATGCTTTCTGCCTCATAGGTGAATGAATGAAATCTTTGATGCAGGACTTGAGAGCCTCAAGGGCCTCTGTATCAGTGTTAAAGACCCCTTTTGGGTCCTAAAGAAAAAGCTATAATTTGGAGGGGGTTCATATAAATCTGTAATTTTTTTCCTTGCTAACTTTCAGTAGTATTTGCTAGAGACACAGTACGTGTTTCACTTACCAAGCTGATTAAACCTCAGTTCTTTCTCTTGGCCATATAAAAAGAATAACTCTCTTTCTAGAAAGTCCATTAGCAAACATGATTTACGACTGACACTTTCACAACTCTGTGTGTAGCCCTGGTAAGAACTAAATAATATTCAAACCCTGGTTATGAACCAAATCCAATTCATTTCACACTGATGCAGAATTAGTTGAAGACTAATGTAAAGAAACAGCATGGGCAGACTGTTAAGGTGATTCCCTTATTTTTAACATGTTCTTTGGTGCAATTTGCAGATTAACAGCCTCACTATAAATGACATGATTAAGTTTTATACGTTTCTGTATATCTGATGCATTTACCCAAATGCAGTTGCCGATTTGTATCTTGTTTCACATGTTTAGAACTTAATCAATTTTTCAGAGTAATCACAATTTCCAAAGACAATTTTATTTTCAGTGTTAAGCTGTAATGCAAACACGAGATAACAAAATAAGGATGAAAATATTTTTTTTCCATCATGATAGGAAAATTGTAAAATATATCGACTACTAAAGATTCAGTTGAACAGATCCAATAATTTATCATTTCTGGCAGATATAAACAGTGCAGTATTTTACACCACCACACTCAAAATATTGGTTCAAAATAGATGCCCCAGATCAACTTCCAGCATGTCCAGCTCATTCTTTAAAAGCAATATTGCTGCTTTCCTTCAGCAGTTACCTTGAAGTATGAGTGCAAATGGAAGATAATTGCTTGAAATCAATCCATGTTTTGACAGATTCTGGCATTTTAATCAAAGATACTTTATGAAATTAAAGAATTACAAATAATAATATACTTCATAATGTACCATATAGGGCTCAGTATGAAATGGTGTTTATTGAATAAAACAAGATTATATTTATAAGCCCTAATTTATGGCCTAAAATATAGACACGTGTCTCAGGTATAAGGAACATTTCCTTCTACAGCAGAATATATGGAAAAGTACCAAAAGAAGCAGAAAAATTGTAGGTCTGACCTATCAATATTCAATATTCAAAATCCATATTCAATACACCTTATCCCAAGGCCTAGGCTCTTCTTCAACTTGTTGCTTCCTAGACTTGGCCAATACGTGCAACATGATTACTCATCACTAAAACATAGAGAAAACTGCAAATTTAGATGAGAGTTCAGAGCTAACTCTGAAGTCAGAGCTGAAAAGAAAGAATGCATCCTTTAAATAACAGGAAGCTGTTGAATGAAATTTGATTTTTTTTAATATCAAATGAACATATATGACTGTTACACTTTAATGCATCAAGTAACCTACTTGAACATTCAACAGAGCTTGTTAATATTTAAGCCATAGACTGCCAGAGCTTCATTCAACTGTCTTGGACAAGACATTACCACTGTGCTGGGTAATGTTATCTCTAAAGCTTTTAAGTTTTAGCATAAGAGGTACTTAGAATTATCAAGTTTCTATTGATTCTGAATGCCACAATTTCTATGAACATCTGATTTCTTTCTTATCTGTATTCTTCTAGATCTATATATCCAAATTACATTCAGAAGTGTAATCCTCGGACACCACAGAAAACAAATCGTTTGTCTACTCTGGTTATAAATCATATCTTATTAGAGAAAATCAAATTTTCTGTGACCCCAGAACAGAAAATTATTAACTTAATTCCCTCCAAATTGCACAGCAGATAATATCCGATAATCCATTAAGAACATCCTAATCAATATCTATCATTGTAATAGCACACTGATAAGAGTATGCATATTGATGATTAAGAGTACTGCTATAGTGGTCTATACAAATTTCAAAGAACTTGAAATTAATAGATCCCTAATGTAGCAAGCAATTGATTTGATTAAAGCATAACAGTGAGGTATTTTGCATTCATAAGAATCTGAATCAAAATGTGCTAACACCTACAAGTTTTAATAGACAATAAATACCTCACATGTAATAAGAGAAACTAACTTTACTTAAGAAAGCATATAGAAGTTTACTGTTAACATGGTCCAATCTAAATGTTGTGTGCTTCAGTGGAAAGATTCTTACCAACTTCAGTGGGCTTTATGGAAAACCTTTGCAGTCTGGTATTACATCTTTCCTTAAAAAAAAATCCACACACAAATAGCATTTTAAAAATAAAGGATAGCTTTCACAGGAAATTAATAAGACCTGTCACACTTACACTTTGCTTCAAGCTTGTCTTGGAATGAGTTTTCTGCCTGTGTATTTATGCGCTAGAAAATCCTAACTGACCTGGAGCAGATTAAGTGATTATAGTGTGTGATTCTACAAATTCCAGAAACACACACGTTTCAAGACACTGAGTCACTCACATGCTGTTCAACTGTTTATGCACTGTGAAAAATTGCTGTATGACAAGCATGCAGAAAAAACCTATTCTTATCAAGATGGTAAGTGGTTTTGTATGTCTTCTGCTAAACTGACTTCCCAGTCTTCCATCCCAGTATATGCTCTAAATAGTTCCTTAAGTTCCTATTAACTACAAGTAAATCAGGAAGGAAAGTAAATCTTGGATACTTTCTATCTAGACCTTTTTTAAAGCTCGAAAATAATTATTCCTTTTTATGAGATGTCACTTGTATCAGTAAATTGGGTGTCTGAGCACAGGTAGCCATACTTGCTTGGTAAATGTAAAAAAAATGTTAATTACATTAAATAATTTCCTCCTTGCAAGACAAAGGGATAGTACTTGAAACCTCTTCTTTTAGTCATACAAAGTCTTCTTCCAGTCTGAACAGAGCAAGCAATTCTAGGAGTTCCATTTGTTTAAGAAAATAGGTCTAAATTGATTAAACTAATCATTTTATTCTAAGTGCTCTTTTTAAAGACAACTGCTGATTGCATGCCCCTTTTGTAGCTGTAGCTGAGCCTGAGATGGTACAAAATAACCATCTTGCCAGTTGTCACAACTATTTGCTCATTCTTTAATTAAACATAATATATAAAACAGTATAATTTACATCTAATTGGGAAACATCTTCTTCAGTCAGAAGGCAGCATAGTCTTATGGCATAAATAGAGACTTGAGTGTCAACAGGTCCTGGGCTATGGCCCAACTGTACTGGAGAATCACAGCTGTCCTGGCAAAGACTGCTTAATCTTCATGTTTAAGAACCTCATGTACTTATAAAGGATAATTTCAGTTAACCACTGACTTCACGAGTGTGTTGTGAGAGTTGGTTTTATTCTGTTAAAAGGGAATAAAAATTTAGCATTGACTTGCAGCAGCAGCAGCATGCTCATAACAGCAAGGTTGTGGTTAAATAAAGGATAAGAAGGGCTCTAGTTGTAGGTTTGTCTTAAAAAAAAAACCAACAACAACAAACCATACAAAAACATATGTTTCACAGTCATAGTTGAATGTTGCTGAGGAGGTGAGTTGTGAATATAATAATCAAACTCCATGAAATAACAGAAGTAAGTTTAACTAAGGAGAGATTGAGAATTACTCAAATATCACAACTATGGTTAGTGGAAGAGAGGTATCGGGTTGAAGAAGTCCTCCACACTGGTTGAACTCAAATAAAAATGTTAACCAAATCCAGCAGATCTGACACAGGCTTACAGCAAATTCAAAAATATTATTTTAATTGAATGTCAGTGGGTCTAGAAAGAAGAGCATAATTCTGCACACACCTTCACAAGACTCAGCACCATTATTTGATAAAATATGGCAACAGTAATTGAACAAGTGAATGAAAATTGTGATGGTTCTCACTCATTTATCTGCTAAAGTGAAAGTATGAAGGAAAAGTTATGATTCAATTTCAGCAAGGCTTTCAACACTGTCTCTCACAATATCCTCACAAACAAATTCAGAGAGTGCAAACTGGATAAGTGGTGAGTGGACAGTGAGGTGGATTGATAACTGGCTGAATGGCAGATCCTAAAGGGTTGTAATCAGTGGCACAGGGCCTACTTGGAGGCCTGTGTTATTCCCCAAGGTTCAATATTGGGCCCAGTATTGTTTAAGTTATTCAATTTGGGTAAAGGGATAGACGCCTTCTCAGCAGGTTTGCTGATGACACAAAGTTGGGAGGAGTGGCTGATATCCCAGGGGACTGTGCAGCCCTTCAGAAGGACCTCAACAGGTTGGAGAGATGGGCATAGAGGATGAGTGAAGTTCAACATAAGCAAATGCAGGGTCCTGTACCTGTGGAATAATAACCCTACCCACCAGTATGGGCTGGGGGCTGACTTGCTGGAAAGCAGCTCTGTGGAGGAGGACCTGGGAGTCCTGGTGGACAACAAGTTGTCCGTGAGCCAAGACAAGCCCATGTGTACTTGCGGCCAAGGCTAATGGTATCCTGAGCTGCATTAGGAAAAGCATTGTCAGCAGGTCAAGGTATCCTGTCCCTCTGCTCAGCCCTGGTGAGGCTGCATCTGGAGTGCTTGTCCAGTTCTGAGCTCCTCAGTACAAGAGAGACATGGACCTCCTGGAGTGGGTCAAGAAGAGGGTGACAAAGATGATTTAGGGACCGGAGCATCTCTCTTATGGGGACAGATTGAGAAAGTTGGACCTCTTCAGCCTTGAGAAGAGACAGCCGAAATGGGACTTCATCAATGTCTGTCAGTATTTGAAGAGAGGGTGTCAAGAGGATGGAGACAGGCTTTTCTTGCTTGTGCCAACCAATAGGACAAGAGGCAATGGGCAGAAACTGATGCACAAGAAATTCCACCTGAGCATGAGGAAGAACTTCTTTAGTGTGCAAGTGATTGCACACTGGAACAGATTGCCCAGAGAGGCTGTGGAATCTCCCTCACTGGAGATATTCAAGAACTATCTGGACAATTCTGTACCATGAGCTCTAGGATGACCATGCTTGAGCAGGGAGGCTGGATCAGGTGACCCACAGTGGTCCATTCCAACTTTACCAATTTTGTGATTCTCTGATTCCATGATTCTGTTATCAGCTACTGTATTCTAACCTTCTCTTTATACATATCAACACTGCCCCTTTTTTTGTCTTATGGACATATTTAATGTATACAATAAAATTGGCATATATGTTATTTAGTACAGCTCCAAACCCAACTATCTAACCAAAGGCAGCAGCTTTTGCATAACCAGAAATCAGATGCTAGGGAGTCATTATGTAATGTAACAGGTCAAAGGTTTTTTTAGATAGTCAGTATAATTTGAGAAGTTTGTATTATCATGAAATCTCTAACTTGCTCTTAAAGTGTCTATTTTTCCTCTGAAAGACCCAAAAGAAGGAAAGTTTAGAAGCAAAGGAACAACTTATGATTGTTAATGATCTGGTATACCTATTATCAGTATTGTACTTAACCGAACAGGCCAGCATCCATGCTGCAGTCTGAGTTAATCTCTTGCTTTTCTGGTTGAGAGCTCTTTTTCCCAAACAAAGGAAAAAACATTAAGGTAAAATATGCCCAAAGGTCTTTTTATTGCATACAAAAATTAACAAGGACCCCTTTCCTACGCATGGGAATATACATGCTGTTAAATTCAAAACAATGAAAATGACTGCTTGTGCAATGACAGGGAAGTGGCACTTGTATTTTGGGGATAATGTTTTTCTCATCATTAGACTAAAGCTTTATCAACCATGAAATTTTTAGATTTTTCTTCTTTTTTTGCACAATATACATCATGGTTTGCACATGCTTTGTGTTTTTGTCTGCAGACGTTCTTTCCTGGGAAATTTTCTGCAGCCAAAGAGAATTTGTCACAATCTGGTAAATTTACAGAGTGTTTTATGCACAAGTGTTTTATGAGCTACACCATTCACTGATATCCACAGAGAATGCAGAAGTGCCACAGAAACAGAATCTTCTCCATACAGCATGCCCTGCCTACTCTGAAAATTAAACATCACATAAAGCACAGTGTAAAGTTAGGCAATTAGTAGGCTTTTACACCCTGCAGCTTGGTCCTGTATTATCCTACATGTCATAGCTTGAGTCAATACCATTACTAACTTTGTGTGCTCATATTACCCGTATCCAACTTCACTGAAAGTTGCCAAATTTCTGATTACTAAAAGTTACAAGTTACCAAACCAACACACCAATCTCCTTTGACTAGGTCCTTTGACCCCTGTGCAAGCAGGAGCTGGACCTTTTGTTGGGCATACATACCAATGCTGAAAAGAAGGACTGAACAGAATACAGATTATGATTTTGCCAATGATATAACTATTGCACTAAACCCTCCTTTTGTCTTTTATGCTCTACTCCTCTACACTTTCTACAGATAGCTAAGGATTTAAGCTGAAGGATACAGGAATGCTGGAACACCCCAAGAATTAGCATTGACAAAAAGATATGTATATAATACACAATAGACTAAAACAATAACCGGAACTGAATTAGAGAGAAAACATAAGGACAAATGCCCTTATTCAAGTTGTGATCATCAGGGCCTCAAATGCCAGTTTTCACCTAGCTCTGTGTTGAGAAACACTCTTCACACCTCACCCTTGACCCTTTCCAGCTCATACCTTGGGGATCAGCTGATTTCTTCCAAGTAGTCCCTGAAAAATCATAGCTGTCACAAAAGAACACTCTGCAACAGATGGTCTGAAAGCAGCACTAACTGTTGGATGTTATGTAGCTCACTGCTATTGCGCAACTTTGGGAACAGTTTTCCCTGTCTCTTAACTTACCTTCTAGCAACAAGAATCATCACATGAGGTCTACAGCTGGTGGGCTGGGGAGAGAGGAGCCATGTTCAGCTCAGGCTACACCCCCATTTGTTCAGTATCCTCAGAGCATGGCAATTCAGGCAACCACAAAAGCTGAAGATTATTTTTGCTCTCTTCTGCATTTACAAATAACTTCCTCGTTATCTCAATACTTTGATTATACAAAGTATTTAAAAACTGTTTTTCAACCCCCTACTGCCTTCTGGGCAAAACCAAGAGGAAAACAGAAGATCTGCAGAAGAAAAATATAAAAATATAAAGTAAAAATAATGGAAGATTTCAGGTTCCCTTTTAATTGTGCGACTCTTCAGGTTTACTTCCTATTATCTTCAGTTTTCCTCTGTGGCTATGAGTGAGAGACAGTCACTCTTCATAAAATTTGTAAGTTCAAGTTATTTCCTACTTATAGACTCTAAAATACAGCAAAGCATTATTAAATTCCTACTTTAAAAAAAAAATCACTAATAATTTGTTTTAGTTCCAGCACAAGTTTTATATGAAACTGCCTTTTAATTTATGGGAAAAAAATATTTTTTTCTGATATTTCATACACACATTATTAGAGTTGGCTCGGGATTTTCTGATTAAATTAATCCATCATATACGGATTTTTCAGTAACATATCTTGACACCTCTTGATTCAAAACAGATTCACAACTTTAGAATGGATATTCTGGTGAAAATATACCTTCATCAACACAGAGCAATCAACAGACCAGCAAAAAGCACCCTTGAACTTCACCTGGAAAACCTGGCTTCAAGTCAGGTTTGCAGAAGACAGACAAGGAACCTGAATGTACAGTTTATGCAAGTGTCTGAAGGCCCATCTCCAATGAATGAGATTTCTCTCTCTCCTCTACAAACACTTGACTCCAGACACTTTTGAAATGCAGAAAAAACTAGGTATTTCTTAAGCATTTATAATTTCCTTGTAAAAGCAACATATGAAACTTCCAGAGCAGTGATAGATCAATTAATATCTTCCTCAAAACAGCATGAATTTCACTAGTAAAGTTTCCATTCTTTTTGGGTTATTCCTAGACGTAAAGGTAGAATTAATAACTACTATGATGATGGAGAATAGTAAAGATAAATACAGTGTTACAGAACATATGTAATAAGGTCACAATTATGCATTAACCTTTACATTTTGGAGTATAGAAATCATTGTGAAAATTTACTTTATACTGCTTTGGTCTCAGAGCCTGAAGAATTCCATAGAACTGTGGGTTTTAAGTATCTAGTTGTACTGGAAGTGGAAGTCTTAGTATTGCAAATATCTACACTTCTTTAAATCTAAAAATGTAATAGAAATTAAAATAAATGAATTAAAAAAATCTTCTTCTTCTCAATCATGAAAATCAAGTTCCAGCCTGGTTAGTGAAAAATCAGAGTGGAAAGCAGAAAGAAATGTTATTCAAACCTGACAGTGAATCAAAATAGCTGTGACTGAATTAGATACATTTTCATGACTATAACCTATGCGAATAATATCCTCCATTAGCATTAGTTTCTGGCTACAGGTAAGTCAGTTGATGCCTGTTGATGTCAACTGGTGATGTGAATTCACTGATCTATTAAAACTAGAGTATTACTTTCTTAAAAATTAGCTGGCCAAGCCCAAGACATGGCTTAAATAGAAGTATAACATAGTTTGGAAGACAAACTTGCCTTAATGTGAAAATATCTTTTCAGCCTACCTATTGTAATTAAGTGGTGGTGGTCACCAGACAGCATACATTTCCTTTAGACAGAAATGCCCAAGATTTAGCCCTGAGAGCAGTAACCTGCGCCGAATAACAAGGAAAGATATACTGAGAACGAAGCACAGCAGAGAACAAAATAATGAATGCTTCTCACTGACTTTACAACCTGTAGTGAAAGCTGCGCATCCAGCGCTGAGCCACCCCTTACCCTGAGGGGTGGGGGACCCGTCCCTGCCCATCCTCCCCGCCGCCGGCGCACCTGCCGGCTGTGCTGGCCAGGTCCAGCTGACGTGCCTGCTGCCCGCAGGGTAGCCGCGATCAGGGGAATTAGTTCTGCTTGCCTTGGGAGGCCAGCCCAGCCGCCACGGTTTCTATTCAAACTCCCCTCCACCACTCAAGCTCAACTGGAACCATTTAGTACTTGCATTGTTCTGTGGTTTTTATTTGTTTCCTTCCACTCAAGCACATGTTAGAAAAGGCGACCCCCCAGCAATCTTTTTTTTTCCTTCCTTTTCACATGACTAAGCGATTATCTTCTTCCTAATCAAAGAGACAGATGAAAAGAGTTTATTAATAAAAGTTCCCCTTCAGGAAGATTGGAAATGAATGATTAGTAAAACACACCCAATTTTACTTATAGACCCCCCTCATAGAGAGGCATCTGTGAAGGGTAGGGATGCCAGAATAGTGGTGGGGACTCAGGCATCTGGAAGCTGTTTGCGATATGGATTAGAAGTCAGGCTGCACATAGATACCGCCTCCAGTCACAAAAGCTTGCTCTGCAGAGGGGAAAAAAATATGCTGCTTGTTTACAGTGCTACTTCTTCCCTTTGCTTGCTATCTGTTTTATTTCCTCCCTCTCTCCACTCTCCCCACACCATTCATGTGCAATTATGTCTGCACCAATACGCCAGCTGGTGGGGCCTGTTAGCCGTACCCACCACACCAGCATCCAGGAAAAAGGAAGAAGGAGACAGGAGCTGGGCAAACAACACCGCATTGTGATTGGGACTGGAGCATTATCTGCTCCCTGTTGCCAGGGTCCACTGATCAAACTCGGGAAAACAACCCCAGCACTGGGGAGAACAGACCAAAGACAGTTGTGTCTTCAGCTTGCGATGTATCCACTGGCATATTTAAAACATAAAATGTTAAAACATTTATGTTAAAACGTAAATCACAAACACAAAAAATCCAAGGAGTTTTAATAAAGAAAAGAGATGAATCTTTAAGTAAGTTTAGAAAGAGCAGTATTTTCCACACAGTTCTAGTTTTAGCAGCATGAGGTTGAGATGATCATACTATTTACAAGCATTAAATCAGATCATCATAAAAAATCATATGAAATCTGAGAACCATTTTAGTGACTAATTTTATCATACTTGTCTTAAGAAATTAATGTTAAACACAATCAGAAATACTACTTTTAAATTTTTCTACCAATAGGCTTTTCTGATGTTTTCTACCTTTTAAGTCAAATTTTTAGGTTCAAAATCAAGTAAGGAAGTATAAGATAAGGCTACTACATTAAAACTTATATTAAGACAGTATCCCACCAGACTAAGTGGGCACAGAATCAGTGTTTTAGACCTTCTATTCATCTAGTTCCCCTAGACTCAGAAGAAAAAAAAATCCAACCCTTAAAACACTTCAAAAAATTTCTAAGGAAATTTTTAAAAATGAAATTATTATTTTAAAGACAGTTGCTTTCAAATACAGATTCTCATGGTATGTTCCAAAGAAGATGAAATTTCTCCCTTCTCACACATTCATTTGGAAGAAATTGCCTTCTGAAGCAAGGGTATTTCTTTAACTCAGTTTTTTAGCAGAAATGTAAGTAAGATGCATCTGAAATTCAACTTTTTCTAGGAACTTCTCTGAAAAAAATGCATTTGAGAGTTGAAGGAAAATATTCCTGAGGCTAATAGATTTTTGTGCAAGCATATTTCTGAATCTGTCAGCATTTTTGATTATTAGAGAAAGCAAAAAAGGAAAATTAATTTGAAGACAGTACCACAAAATAATTCAAACATCTCCACATAATTAAGATTACTGTAGCAACATGGCAGGGCTATACTATTTCTAATGCAGTAAATAAAGCAGGCTATTGCAGTAAATCCAAAATTATTAGGTTTAAACTCATGACACTGGATATTAATTTTAGACCTACTGGATTGTATTAAATACATATTTTAAGCCTCTTAAATGGTTATACATTAGATGTATAGGGAATCTCTTCTTTTAGAGAGGACAGCAGAAAAAAACCCATAGCTTGTAAACAATATTCTTAATGTCATTTATGTATGTTGTTTTACAGAAAAAAAAGATTAAAAATTATAGAGGTTTATTTCCACAGAACAAAATGATGAACAAGTGCAGTGTTGTATAGTTTTCCTTGGGATGGGTTTAAGACAGTCCCACAAAACACAAGTAGAGGGGATTTCACTGGTCACTACCCATTAGTGCCATCAAAGTTTTACATAACAGCCCACTATCACACATTCCATATCTGTTTACTATTTAGAGAAATCTTTCTAACGTATTGGTAGTTTTGCTTATGTCAGTCTTCCTTTTGGTAGTACAAATTCACTTTCTCTGCTGCCTGCAAGTGATGTAAAGTTAAACCTGTCCTTAAACCGGAACCAAGATGACACAGTGCCCAACTAGAGCCACACTTTCAAATTGCTACCACAATGGAAAGCTTCATAATTGAAGGAAAAAAAGAAAGTGTTGTCTCAGAAGGTCATTGCTCAGGTTGTTGTGAAGAAGTTCTAGGGGAAGGGAGAAAAGCCTGGGTTTTGTGGTTGTGCTTTTTACTTGTGTTAACATTAAAATATGCCTCTGTTACAGACAGAGCACAGGTCAAACAATGAGAGATTTTCAAAACATAAGATCTATAACAATATTCATAATTGTTGAGGCATCTCTGACAATCTTGCCTTCCTTACACTTTGCATTCAATGCATACACTCAGAGGATTCTTGTGAACACCACTTATAAAAGAGTAATTTATTACTAAGAAACCAGTCTTTTTTTTTTTTCTGAGAAAAGACTACAATGGTTGAAACTATAGAATATAACATCAACTTTCACATCAAAAATTGTCTTTGTGGGTTTTTCACTGAAAATACAGAAATTTTGTAAGATGAGAGGCATTTTTTAATGGAACAGTCACTTTGTAGTTCCTGTATTTATTAATAATATTATTAATAAACAAAATAATATTGTCTTATGATAAGAAAAATATTTTCAGACCTGTGCCTATAAAATAATTTTTAGAACTGATTTATATTAGCTGAAAACATTTATTGTTCTTTGGAGCCATATATCTAAGGCATGTACAGAAAACAGAATATAGGAAATATCCCAGTCATATACTTCCTTTAAACAGGAGATCTAAATTCAGTATGTATCATGGCTTGATATGGTAAGAAATATATTTTGCACATTTTCTGTTCTCTTCAATTCTTTGTTGCCTGGTTTAGATATACTACATAAATTTGCACATATGTGTTTAGAGATTCAGACTTAAATGCATGTTTGCCATATAACCATATGCAATACATTCATATATCTTTGACATGCTCCCAAGGAGTTGATTTTGTGTATTTATGTAGTAGATGGAGTATTTGTTTGCTTTTACCTTTCCATAAAACAAAGGCTCTATGACTTTGTCAAACTGCTGTTAAAGGGACACATGTAAACACCATTTAAAATTGCACATGCAAGTGCCCATATACAATAATGGCCTTCTAGTAAAAAGCACAGAATTAATGTGCCTCATTAATTGTATACATTTTATGGAAAAAAAAGTTCATAAAACTTGTGCAGCCTCTGCTTCTTTAGTTATTACTATAATGTCATTCATATTTTCACAAAACAAAAAAAAAATGGTTTTGCTTTTCCTGTTAGATATAGAAGTGTTTTATGTTTGATAAAATTGTTTAATCAAATTCTCAAGCAAAACCACGTGGACGCGACAGAATATGGTGTAAGTACAGTTGAAACAGCTGAACACACAATGATACAGCCACCTCCCCCATGCAGAAAGACATTTAACTAAACAAATCACCAACCTCAGTGATTACCAACAGAGAAGGAAGGAAGGAAGGAAGGAATGCAGGAAGGAAGGCAGGCAGGAAGGCAGGAAGGAAGGAGCAAACAAATCAATCCAGGAGTGAAAAAGTTTCTGAAATTAAACTTAACATCCAGACACACTGAGGTGCTTATATGTGTGTGTGTATGTGTATGATGCATGCACCTACTTACCTGTGTCTATGTATGACATGCATAACTTTATTTGATATATCTTGACACAGCTTAGTGTGGACCATTGCAGTTTCTGTTCATGGGGAGTATGAGTGAAGATCTTTAAAAAAGTCAGTTTGTCCACTTCCATGTGTGGATAAAGCCAACTCTTCCAAAGGAGAAGAGGAGCAGCACAGGTATATTCTGTGGTTAAGAACTTTTGGCTGGGAGCTGATCAGCATTCTAATAACATCTTATTCTCTTTCAGCTGCGTGAGATCCAAAGAGCAATTGGTCTTATTTCTCTTAAAATATCTAAATAAGATGAAATGTGGACTACTTCCTTAATGTGCCCATCTTCCGATTTAAGAAATAAAAATAAAATCCATGTTCTTTCCTTAACAAGTCTTGCTTAAAAAATTATTACTGTCAGTATGCAATCTAACACTTCTCTATTTTCAGGTTTGGTGATGAAGGAGAGAAACCCACAGGACCTTGTCCTTCCCATGGTCATGAGCACAAAACTCCCTTTATAGATAACCAGCATTGTGACTTTTGCATTTTACCTGTTTATATTGCCTTCACAGTAGCTAGCATACCCTGAGTGCTTTGTCATTAAAAGTGAAACTAAAGCAATAGAATATAATTTTTGCTAATTTTCTCTCTATATCCCCACACAATGTTATCTATCAAAAACTCTTGAAGTTATCTCCAGTGACAGTAATCTTTCAAGTAGGAAAAAATAAATTAAAGTTACTTCTCTATGGGAAGAACAGATTATTCTCCATTCCTTGTAGTGCAAGACATAAGACTGTGTCTGTTTTTAACTATCTGTATTTGTCTACATATTTAATTTCGAATGTTTTTTAATTGTAACTTTAACTCTGCATTTCTTGGATAGACTGTTTAATTTTGGGACCACTAGCATTTCATAGACTAACATTTTCCCTACATTATTATACGTACTCTTAATTTGGTTTTAAGACAAAAATTACTGTTATTGAAGCCTTTACTATCACTTTATCTGCAGTTTTCAAGCACAGTAAACACAGTTATGATATTATTTTAAAAGTAGTTCTGTTAAAATAATACTACTCATATCCAAGTGTAAAACTCTACTTTTAGAGTTTAAAATAATTAAACTAATTCTTTATCATGAATCACAAATGAAAAATACATAGCAAATTTGAAGACTGTTCAAACCATGGGACATGTTTTTAGCTTTTGGAGAACTACTGTCACTTGAAGAGACTCCCATCAGATGACACCAGGTGGGGATTTGGCCCTGTATTCAAACCTCACTGACTTGTAGAGAAAAAGGTTTTGATATTAGAATTTAATTTTACCCTACTAAGAATTCTAAGAGTTAATTTTGTGTTAAAAGCATTATGTTCCCTTAAAAAAGGGCTTCAGGATAAAGAAAAATGTGGTTTACTTTGTTTGTGATATTTCAGTGAAAAGGGGTCAGATGAAAAGGGAAGTGAAAAGTGTCAAGAAAAAGGCAGATAACCCATTTCAGCTTAAACCAGTGGGCATTTTTTCACCATTGTCAATGTGAGTGCCTACTGAGAATCTCTCTTTTCTGGTGAAGAAACAAGACTATATACTGATAACATTTATTAATTTTCATCCAACATCCAGAGTTTATTCTCTGCTTTTCTACCATCTGAGATAATACATTCACAAAGAATAAATACATAGCAAGATGTTTGAAGCTTTTAGCCACATCTCAAATGCAAGAGGTACAAGGAGCAAAACCAAATCACCTACTTCCTATTGTTCAAGCACCATACAGTAGAAGGGATGTTTTGATTCTGCCATTTAAAAGAAAAATTCATTTGCAGAAAAAGGTAATTGATAAATTATGTGTTGCTGATCAGTAGTGGTGCTGGCAGGGTGATATTCCACTATCCTACCAGACACCTTGGAATCACATGCAGGGAGCCACAAAGGGACAGGTTCCACGGCAGCTCACACCCTCCTCCTGTGCCCTGACTCCAGGCACCTCTTTCTCTGAACTCTTTGCTGATCCTGCATCCATATGTGCTCTCGTCCTGGTGCGCAGGGTGGAGGGGCTGGCTGTTGTGATGGCATGGTGTCACTTGGGTTGGGTGACAGCCCGTTCTCCACAGACAGCTCTGTCAGAGAATCACAGACTTCCACATGTACAAGCGAAATTAACTTCTGTTAGTCTGACATTTTCCGCAATCAATACTCACAGGGTCCTTGTCTCTGGGATCAAAATTCATAAATCAAAAGCAGAAAGCATGAAATAAGGTATTTGATAAATCCATTAAGTGAAGTGGAAGTGTACTTCTGTCACACTGTTTAAAGACTACAGTAATGCTGGCTAAAGTGGGAGAAATCTAACAAACACATGAGGTGAAGTGCTGGCTTGTGTTTGTTTGAATATATGGCTCAATCTCACTTGCTGAAGGACTTTATACCTGGGCTGCAGACAAGCTGGCTTCTCTGAACTCCATGTTGTATATGCTGCCTTCAGGAAGCAGAAAACCACCAACTGACCCTTTTCTGAAAATCCTCTTCTCCCACTCCGGAACAGTCCAAGTTTAAGACAAAACTGCATTGCAAAAAGTGACGTCATTGTAAACCACTTTGAATTCACTAAAGCTGCATGAACTTAATGTACCTGCCAGTACACTAGGTGTCCAGGAATGTTTAAAAAAAAAGTAATCCTTAACAGTAAACTGATTTATTCAGGCTTCGTTAACAGCAATTTCCACATTGCAGGCAAAGACAACTCTAAAAACCAACAACAAAGAGTAGCATATGTCTTCTTCCCTGTTCGCATGCACAGTCTTGACCAAGAATAAAAGGGGCAACCAGAGGCTGAGGGCACTGGAAAGGTCTGCTGAACTGTAGTATCTTCCATAGTGATGGTTAACATGACGAAAAGTGCAAACAAATAAGTCTCTAAGAACTGTGTGCCTCCATTGCTCAGCTGATAACTGCAAAAAGATCTAATAATAGTCCAATGGAGAAAAAGAAAGGTCTAGTCCCTACTGTTATTGAAACCTGTACTATCACTTTATCCTGAAGCCCTTTTTTAAGGGAACATAATGCTTTTAACACAAAATTAACTCTTAGAATTCTTAGTAGGGTAAAATTAAATTCTAATATCAAAGCCTTTTTCTCTACAAGTCAGTGAGGTTTGAATACAGGGTCAAATCCCCACCTGGTGTCATCTGATGGGAGTCTCTTCAAGTGACAGTAGTTCTCCAAAAGCTAAAAACATGTCCCATGGTTTGAACAGTCTTCAAATTTGCTATGTATTTTTCATTTGTGATTCATGATAAAGAATTAGTTTAATTATTTTAAACTCTAAAAGTAGAGTTTTACACTTGGATATGAGTAGTATTTTAACAGAACTACTTTTAAAATAATATCATAACTGTGTTTACTGTGCTTGAAAACTGCAATGTTTACTTGATAAGGAAGATACCTAATGGCCAATACTTGTATCTATAATGTGATATATACATAGCAGCAGACAAATTATTTTCATTAGAATATTTCTTTATACCACTTCAAATACCACGGTAATACATTTTCCTTCTTCCATGCTGTAAAATGAAGTCAGCTGATTTTCTGTATGACAAAATCTTCTTCAAACAAAATCTTGTTTCTAAGTATAACTGCATTTTATCAATAAAAATCATATTTTATGGTTCCTGAAAATAGTAGAACAATATTTTCAGCACTACTCATTCTATATTCAGTTACTACCTATCAATGAATACTTTGATTTTTCTTTTCTCTAATTACAAGCTAACCAATAATTAGAGCAGGGGGGGTTTTTTTGTCTATACAGATCTTTTGTCTTCTAAATCTGTCAATAGCTGTGATTTTCTAAGAGTCTGAATGTACTCTAATAGACCTATGAGAAAGATTTTTTTTTTGCTATTATGTACATTCAATAAAGTTTTCCCCCTATCACTTAAAGAATTCTATTACTTTTTTTTCTGCTCTGAATAATACTGGTCCCCTTGAGAAAACCCATTGTAATAGAATAGAAGTCTGCATTTACCTTTAGATAATAAAATTATTGAGCATGTCTAGCTTACCTGATGATCTATTTGTAGTTATAGCATCACCCTTGTCATAGAAACATTCTAAAATTAAAAAGTTATTAATAGGCCTCTGATATTTACTACTCTACAAAATATCTACACCTGTTTTGTTCATCATTCAGAGAGACTTATCTGTAAGTTTTTAGGAGCAAACTTTTTTGGGGGTTGGTTACAAGCAACATCTAACCCTACTTCTCAAACGTGTCTTTTTCACAAAGCCTGAGATTCCTGACTCGGTGTCTTCCCATGACGAGGGCTGAGAAGGCACAGCAGCTACTCAACCGTTGTGGCTTCTCAAGTATCAAGACCCCCACTACTTCACATAGTCAATCTGATTCTTTGTCTGCCTGGCTGACAGGTATCTGGCTTCTCCTGAGAAGGTGGAGAGGCAGACAGTCTACCCACTGCTGGAAAACCAGCCAGCCAAATGTCAATTTTATTTTTCCCAAAACTGTTCTGTCAGGAATACACGGCTTTTTTTTATCTGCATGAAGGAAATGTGTTTTCCATTCAGCTTTTTTCAGTGGTTGTTACCAAAGAAGGAACCCAGTATTAACTGAAAGCTTTCACGTGCTATAACTCAAACATCTGTAAGTCTACTCACATTAAAATAAGAGAACTTACTTTGCTTAGGACAGAGAGTATAGATGGGAACTTATCTTGAAATATTCAGATCTCCATCCAAGACCATTAATTGATTCACACTTCTCCAGAAGAACAAGGACCTGATAAAAACAGGGTAGAAAGGAGAAACCATTTATATCTTGCTCTTCTTCTTTTCTACCTGCCACAAAGTTGACTTCTCTATTTCCCAGTCAAACCTGTACAAGAAGAATTCCTTCCCTTTGTTTATATATCCCATTGGCACACAAGACGTTTAAGTCTAGGGAACATGATGCTTCAGTGCATAGTTGATTCTCATAATATCTTCATATTATATCTCTGCAGAACCACTTGGCAGAGTGTATGAAAAAACACACTCAGAAGCAATCTAACTACCTAACAGGCAGCTAATAAGTGGATATGTTTCAACATTTAAATTTTCAAAATATATGTAAAACTACAGTGAGGTTTTAATTTTTACCAGAACTGCATCTTTCCAGTGTGTTTTTTAGTCATCTGTAAAGCAGGGTGGTCTGCAAATTTTTATATTATGTCTTGTAGAAAAGGAAACAAGTGATTTCTGTTGATGTTATCCAGTAAAACATGGTAACATTATTTAGGTATGGTATATTAAACCCAGAATCTTCCAGTAGAAGCTTAAACTGTCCAGTAATGTTGATAGGAGAAAGTATAATTTGTTTTGGAATTTAGGAACAGGATCAGTCAAACTGTTTATAAATATATCTCATAAACTGATTTAATTTTTTTTTACATGCTTTTAAAACAGAATTGTAGCTGTTGTTAAGTTGTACTATGTAGTCATCCACAAGTCAGGTCCTTACAAGCCTCTTGAGACTTGTTCAATAAAACATTGAATTCCTACAATAGGAAATATTGCTTCAAAGATTTTGCACTACTACAATATGAGAACTAACAAAATTAAGCTTCCCATTGTAAAGTCCTATTTGTTAACAGAGCATCTTTTATTTTTCCTTTTCATTCAAAAATAAGTAAATATTGTGACAAGTGAAATGGGAATAATTTATTTTTTCTCTACAGAAACCAAATAAAATTGCACTGATAAACCTAATAGCAAGTTGTCATTACAAATGGTTTACTTTTTTTGTTCTTTTTGAGCAAAATATTCTGCTGCCTCTGATTCAAGTAACAAATGCTACTTCCTTCTAATAAGCTTTTATTTACTCTTCAAAAGGGAAGTCTCAAGTGTCCTTTCTAGGAGATGTTGAATAGTATGTGCTGCTGATTACACATAAAAAAAACCAAAAAATATAGAGTCATGGAATAGTTTGGTTTGGAAGGGACCTTCTAAGGTCATTTAGTTCAAACTCCCCGCAATGAGCAGGGGCATCTTCAATTATACAGTTACAGTATGAAATACCTTTAAATTATAAAAATTATATATTACTGAATAGTATTTCACCAGCACTAAAGATGTGCTTCCTGCTATATTCTACACTATAGTTCCAAGAAAATCTGTTTGACAACAGCAACCACTAATATCAAAGCACCTTCTGCTCTGCTTGCATTTTCCTATGTGGATCTCTCTACTGCACTGAAAATAAAAGACATGATAGATGCTTACAGTCTGTGTGAATGCTGAGACCTTTGTAAAAATGAGAAGGGAAAGACAAGAGTCTTATTGCAAACACAAGTGCAGAAGAGCTCCAATAGTCAGAGCATTTGTCACTGAAAAGCAACAAGAAGATTAATTAGGCAATGAGAAGATTCATGATGGAAGTGTGCGCCTCCATGTGATGCAGAGTGAGTTAGTTTCTCCTTGGTTCTGGAAACTCAGAGATGAGAACATTTTCTTCCTTTCTGTTCTAGGACCCTTTAGTTAAAATTCCTAGAAAAGTCAAAGGGTAGGATTTTTATTTGGGGTTTTGGTGTGTCTGCTGCTAGAAAGCAACTAAGTTCATCTGATATTCAGCCATATTTCTGAAAATCTTCCCATTCTTCTTTGTGTTTCTCCAAACATACTTTTCCAAGCAACTTTATGCCTCCATCATGCAGGAGAGAGGATCAATGTGTTTCTATTAGAGCTTCCATCAAGTTGCCTGTGCTTTTCTTGATTACTGTGCTGTCAGTTAGAATAGATGAAAAGAACCAACATATATGAAAATAATTACCCTTTCTGAAGAATGTTATAGTTCACTACTCTTAACTGTGCCTTATAACTTCCCTAAAATTAAAATATTTAATATACTGGTTCTCACTTGGCAAGAAATATGAGAAGACATGAAAATAGTCTTTCATTTATATTTCACTGGACATACCTGTTCTAAAACACACAAGCAGGTACATTTTTTCTTTGCTATACTTTTTCTTTCTGATGTGAAACAAAGAAATAATGGTGAACTGTTATTTCAGCATCTGCAGTATTCCCTAGCCAAAATGCAGGGGTTACATCAATACCGAAATAGAGATATCTAGTAATCTAGGGCAAGGCTGCTTTGTTTTGTTGTAAGTCATACTCCTCTATGACTTTTGAACTGCCTAGGGTTCCACAAAGTACGTTAATATCTTAGGGCTATGGCAGTCACCTAAATGCCCATTTATTAAGACAGCCCTTAATTTTCTTTACTTTACTGGGAACAGCTTTTCAGAAGCAAGAACGAAGAAAAGATTTGCATATCCCGTGCAATGAAACCAGAGGTGCAACTACTCTGGAAAAGGTTGTCTCTTATGCATTTGGAGGCAGGAGAATTCCAGGCAAGTTCTTGTAGTTACACTTTCCATTCTGTCCCAGCACACAGTACTGTTACCAGTTCACAAAAGCTTACAAAGTGTGTCATTTGTGACGTTTAATTGAATTTTCCTGCACATATACACTTCACAGTTCAAGGGGCGAGGAGAAACCATAAACTAGACATAACCTATTGGGCATGAAGGTAATATGCTAAGCGCTTCTTGCATCTTCCTTCTATCCCTAAATGAATAGCTGTCAAGTTTCGTGGCAGGCTAATAAGAGAAGATTATAATGATAAAGTATTTTAAGCTAGCAACAACAAAGTCAAAGGGAGTCCACAATCTAGATGTAGCTGTTGCAAGCATCCAGACTCACTACCTTCTCCAGCCTCAGGCTCAGGGAGAAAGAACAGAGGTTGGTAAAGTGTGACAGCTATTTGCAAACATTTTAAAGTACTGTGGTACCAGTCCTGAATTTAAATGGAGAGCTGGGAGAGAGCTATGTGAGTTTAACAAACTGGGTATGACAAGCAGGAGAGGAGCCACACTTTATTTGCTGAGCTGGTATGGAACATAAATTGGTAGTACCAGCAAGATGCTTAGTCCCTCTCATTGAAACTTTCTAGCCATTTAGTATCTATCTACCTCAAGGAGCCCTGCCTTTTGCTAGTAGAAACATTTCGCACACCAAGCCAGATCTGGTTCAACTGAACATGATCCCAAAAAAAAGAGCCTATTTTAATGTTCTTCAATTGCCCATTTCATTTTTCACACACACACACAAAAGAGACTGTGGGGAGCAGCCCAATGTAGAAATAAGTTTTGGGAGCAAAGAGATGAAGAAACCCTTCTGTTGGCAGGGCTTTCACCTGTGCCTTGCTAGAAGTCACCACAAAACTGTGATCTTTTTTGTGCTTAAAAAATCATGATTAGAGGTTAGTCCTGCTCTTGACACTGATCCTGGGCCTTTCTTTACAGCCACATGCTGCTCTGCAATTTCTATAGTACAGGTCTTGAGTGCTCGCGCAGTCACATGGGTGACTTTGCTTTCAAGGGTGCTGCTTACTTTCACCCATAAGCACAGTGCAGCCTGAGGCAGTTTCAAAAATACTAAATCGAGACAGATCAAGTGCATCTAATCCTTACAAGGCCTTATTGCGTACCAACTGAAGTAAAGATTTCAGAAAAAAAAAAGGGGAATAAAATTGCAGAGAATCATTTAATTCACTTATTGATGCCTACAAGGTAAAGTGCACTCTTTTCACTATGCTTATCTTGATAACTATATACTGACTTAATTTTTCTTCCTTTAGGTACTCTAATGTTTTAAAGGCTTTTTCCAATTTGTGATAGTATATTTATTTCAGCTGATACCCTATGAACCACCTGAGCGCATTTAAATGCCATCCACCACATAACAAACACTGATTTCCTGCTAGGAGATGAGGGAGCTGTAGCAGCTACATTGTGTTATTGTACCACAGTGGCAGGCTGCCAATATGTTCATTCACATTTGTAAATTCTACCACTTCTGTAAAAGAATAACAATCATACGCTTTAGAATCAAATATTTTGATAAAATCTCAAATGTTTATCCAAGACAGTTGTATCATTTTCCTTGAAATTCTGTGAAGAAATACTCCTCTATTACACAAGCAATAACAAAATAGACACCAAATAAATACCTGATTATACATTTATGTGTAAGGGGTTTTTTTCTATGCCAGGGAAACAATTTACCAGTTTTAAAAAAAATTAAAATCCCAAAATACTGTGTGGTACTTCATGGGATTTTTGCATGTTTAGATGACCGTTCTTCTAGTTAAGTCATGTCTTTTCCACAGAAATGAAAAATAAGTGCATAAAAATAGCAAATCTTCTTTTGAGCCAAGACCTATGAAGATTTTTTTAATAAAGTGACAACTTTCAGTTCCCTTGTAGACCCACAACAATGCAATTGCCTAGAAAGGCTGGTATTGTTACAGCTACTGTGTAGATAATGAATGAGTGTGACACAAGATACCAGTGAAGTGGAAAACAAGGGATTGTTGGCACAGTCCCCATGTTCTCTTTACAGGACAATTACAGACACTCTGCGTTGTCAAAACACTTTTCAAGATTTAGTCACAAGTTGGAGGCAATCTATCTGCAATTACTATTGGCAAAAGGTGAACTCAATTTTCTAAAAGTGTGTGAGTGTTTCAGCATAATTAGTTTAAAATCAGAAATGTTATTTATTAGAATTTCATGACAAATAGAGATAACAAATTAAATGCAAATAAGTTTTCCATTGTGTCATTTCAAACTTTTCCTTGTCTATACAGTGGAATTTAGGCAGTACCAAAGCGGATTCTGCATATAATGGGCTGATTGTAGGGAAAGAAAGCGGACTAGATGCTTGGGCAGTGCTCTCTGGCTCTTGCTCTACCATATCATCAGTATTTGGTGGCATATGATGTGAATGTCAACCTAGCATCTATCACTTGCATCTCTCTTTTAATGAAGCTGAGTTGGAATACCGTAAACAGTGTGCATACAGTTCTGAAGTACAACTCTTTTGCACAATTATTTTATTTTTACAAATAGAATTGTATGAAATGTTAATTGGTTTACACCTACTCTAAGCAAGCCTAGAAAACCACCTCCCTCGTTCAAATTCATGTGAATTTTCCCTACTGTAAGGTCTGTGCCTTTAAAACGTGCTGCTTTTATTATAAACCTAATCCTAAGGCTAAGAATAATTTGGGTGTTTTTTTTAAAGTCAGCTTTATTTAACAGTGAGAAGCTATCTAAGAAGCATTCTATATTTCTTAGTCTTCAGACTGTGGGTGCAAGGGTACTTTAAAGCATGATCTTCTGTTGGCAGCAGCAGTGGATCATCTCAGTGGCAATTGGCAGGGACCTTGTTTAAAGGTCTCACTTTGAAGCACAGAGTGCATGCTTGCACCCATTTGCTTTCTACCATATGGAAAGCTTGCCACCATATGGAAACCACATGGACAACTTAGTGGAGGTCAGGCTAACACTGATAGCCTAACTAGATTTTCTGTCTCAATTGTAAGAAGTTCGACGGAAATGAAAATGCACAGTACAACTGCAAGAGAGGAAATATGGCTCTTTGTGGACCCTCCTTTGTACTTTAATATCAGTCTGAGCTATGAATTCAAGGCTGGGTCCTCAATGTTCGTATTTATGTAAAGGACAACCAATTTTCATTAGTGTTTTTATTAAGTGTAAATGCTGAAAAAGTCAAATGTAGATACAAATAAATTTGGTATTTGACTTTCCATTTTTTTCCCTATTTACACTAGAAGGACTGATCAGACTCCAGTTCTGGCGATATTGCTTAAACAGCTCCATTTTATATAAGGCAGTAACACCAGATCTACAGAGGAGTAATCTAGTTCCAACTTTCTTTAGAGTGCTCAATATTTTCTACACAAACAATTTAAGAAGTTGTTTGGTTCTTAGAATCCAAATATATTTGTAGGGCACGACACAAGGATTATAATCAAAATTTGTGGTATGTCAACACTTTTTGAAGAAAAAACGTTGATGTCCAATGGGTAATCAGGCACTTATAGATACTATAATCATCTCTCAATGAATGCCATCCATCTAAACTGGGCACTCAAATTACACCAAAGTTTTGGAGATGAAAGTGTGAGAAAAAATGTGAAGTTCAACTGAACTAGAATATACAGAATAGGCAAACTACTATATCTTGCAGATAACAGCTTTATGGTTTGTCTCATGGTTGATAAAAGTGGCAAAAATCTCACTGAGTTTTCAAGTAAATTGGAACGAGGGAACAAGTATCTTACTCCCTTTTTTTTTCACAGTTTTCCCAAATGAAAAAAAAAAATTAAGTTTGATTTGCAACCAGAAATGACTATCCTTTAAAAATGTTAGGGTTTACCCTCAGCCAGCAACTACGTACCATGCAGCTGCTCACTCACTCTGGTGGAATGGGTAGCAGATTCAGAAAAAAGGTAAAACTCATAGGTTGAGATAAGAACAGTTTAAAATTGAAATAATTAAAGAAATAAAATAATAGTTAAAAAAATAAATATAAAATAATAAAAATAAAATGGTAAAAATAAAGTTAAAAATTAAAAAAAAAATAATTAAAAGGGAGATAATAAAATCAGATAACAGAATAAAACCCAAGAGAAACAGGTGATGCACAATACAACCCCCCAGCACCTGCTGACTGATGCCCAGTCCACCGCCCAGCAGTAATCGGTCCCCGTTCCGGGTAACTCCCACCAGTTTATATACCGGCTCTAAGTATAGAATATACCTTTGGAAAGTTTCAGGTCAGCTGTCCTGGACATGGTCCCTCACATCTTTTTGTGCAGCTCCTCACTGGCAGAGCATGGGAGATGGAAAAGCCCTTGGTAAGCACTGCTGAGTGACAACTAAACCATCAGTGTATTTTCAGCATTAGTCTCATAATGAATCCAAAACACAGCACTGTACCAGCTACTAGGAAGAAAACTATCCCAGATGAAACCAGAACAAAAAACATGGGTCTCTGGCCAAAGCTTTAACAAACTTGCCAGGGATGTCTGTGTGTTTTTAGTTCTAAAGCTTTTAAGTCAGTGGCATAAAACTGTTCCTCCCCGCCAAAAAACCACTGTCAATATGTAGTACCAATAGCAAGGCAATTAACAGAACAAGCTCTTCCATGTACCTCTGACAGAGGGGAAAAAGCACCAGCTATCCACATACTCGATGTATACTGCTGCATATGTCATGACACACAGGTCTATACTCAAGGCTTCATTCAAAGAGCATCTTGCTGGATTCCTACAGTCTACTGTTTGCAATTTTTTTGGTTTTGTCTATCAGTTTATGTTTCAATGCATGGAGACTATCAGACTACCATATAATTTTCTAAGAAAGTGAGGAAATACTATGATTATCAAATTGAAAAGGGAAATAGGAGTTAGTGAAAAGTACGATTATAACATAGTTATATTAAGCTCCTAGTGATTGCAATCTTTACCTTTTAAAATAATGAAGATGGTGAAAAGACTTCTGTAAAGTTTACCATTTTCATGGGATTTTTTAGAATGAAATGTTGAATGTAAATGATTCTGAATATAAATGGTTTTCTTCTGAAAACACAAGATCACTACCATATGTTTTTCAGTTAGTTTTCATTTGAAAAACTATTCTCACCTTGGTCTAAAGACATTTAATGGAAAAGTATCTGGAAATACCTTTCAAGCATAGAAAAAAATGAAACATCTAGACAATCTGCAAAATTCTCTTTTTTTTTTTCTACTAATCTCCCATCACTGGAAAAAACCCAAAACCAACCAAACAAAACCCAACCAAACAAAAAACAAAACACAACCTCATCCTAAAAGCAAAAAACCTGAAACCCTTTATTCCTTCCATGAAAGATTTTTCATTAAAAAAGATTTTTGCCCGCAAGGGACAGGTAATGTTTCTCAATTTTAAAATGTTAATTAATTGTGAGATTATAATTTCTATGGAATTGAATTTGAATTCCATATTAATATTTAATGAATTAACTAAGACTAATTTAATTGTAATGAACACCAACACATTTAATGATGATTGGTTGCTTACTCAAAAAAATGCATAATAAATATTCTAATTTTCTGAGGATTGCTGTTGACAATTTTCATTTTGTTTTATTTGTATACCAACTGAAAAATTACCTTGAGGGATATTTCTCATTGACTGTGGTTGCTCTTTGTAGAAGCTGAAAAATTTTCACTGAGGTTTTAAGCATTGTTAGATTTTGAATCTCATCTTAGTTTTAAAACTTGTCTAGCTTCACCAAAAATAATGATACTTCCCTAGATTTGAATTTCCATGGAAGACACTTTTTTTCCTGTGGAAAAGAAATAAACAAATACTCTTCCTCTTGGGAGGGAGGAGGGGAGTGGGGAGGAAGGACACAGCTATGCTAATAAAAACAAACAATAAAGAAGCTAAGAAATAATTTAAATCTTGTAGGGTCAAAATGTTGAGAGGACATGTGATGCTTTTGCATGCAACTTGCCTTCCTTACATGTTTTGTCACTATGTTTTTATACCTAGATTTAAGCTAAACCTGCAGCACTGACCATCACCACATGCTTTTTCATGTAATGTCACTAATTCTCAGAGCAACTAGTCAGTTCAATGTTCTAAATACAGCAAAAAGAAAAGGGGGAAAACTAAAGCAAATCAAACAAATACAATAGATACACAGGCTGTGTGGGCTGGGATAAAAGATCTCTCTTCTAGCACAAGCAGCAAGGTGCAGGGACAAAATATTTCTAGGAATCATCTGCTGTTACTGAATTTGTGTGCAGATAATCTCATTGACAGAAAGGCTTACTCTTTTTAGAGGGGAATTCAGGATCTGTGTTCACTCTCAAAAAACTCAGCTTGAAAAAGACTCTGGGTCCCATCACTACTGCACTGCTGGTTATCTCTTTGGTGGTCCCTGGGATTTGCCTACGGTTGTTCACTGATGCCACTGAAAACTGCAAAAGAAAATAAATCTACACACTTCTTGGGTTTATGATCTCAGTCTTTTCTCCAAAAAAGTGGAAAAGGATGGTTCCCTAGAGAGAATCCACTGTTTGGAGGAGGAAAAAGAATATCATAGTTATAGTCTTTACTACTGCTATTAAACCTAGTCATGAGACTCTCTAGAAGACAGACCCATAAGTATACCATAGATCTTCTAGAGAAATTTATAACTGGAAACAACTGCCAATATACACAAAGATACTCCTAGCTGTGTTGTGAATGATACTTTTTAAAAGCAGCATGAAGATACTCATTAGAATCAGCACCACATAACAGCAAAATATTTGGTAGAGACTGTAGAGATCAGTAATAAACTATTCACTCATGCAACTATTTGCTACCAGAGAAACCAGTTAGTGATAACAGAATATGAATTGACCACTTGTAAAGGTGAAAAAGTTTTACTACAAACTCTAAAAAGGCTAGGCAAATATTCTACCAGAGGCAGAATATCCTTATAAAAAACCACTAAAAATATCCTACTTTCTTGACCTAATCTTTACTTAACTGAGGAAAAAAGATGTTATGAATCATTACTTATTGATTTTCTTAAGTGCACTTCTTAGAGTGTGATAACATAGCATGATTGTATCTGTTCACAAAAAGTACTGTAAGTAGATGCCTACATCAAAACCTACTTTTATTATTTATGCAATTAAGTGTGTGGCTACATAAAGCTCTGTGCATATGAGGAGTAATATTATACCATTCTAACGTGGGTTTCACTGCTGTATAAATGAAGCCCATATTAAATTTACAAAGGTTACAAAACCATTAGCACTGATGGCTTTTAAGGAGTAAACGTTCACCATGACTCATACTTTGTTCATTTGTGCCATTTGGAAATTAAGTATTCTTAATTGCTGGAGTGCACTGCAAGTTCCAACGCTTCTCAGCGACTGAGGCACATAATTCCTCTGTAATTTGAGTAAAGTATTCTAATTGATTAATTGAGTTTTCTTGTAAGATTGCGCAGGAGTTTTAGATGCAGGAAGGTTATCCTTGTTCTATGTAACATAAAAATGCTTGAACCTACAATATAAAGTAATGTTATAGGTGCTGAGTGAAAGTACACAGCAATACAGTCTAAGTGAGATGGCCATTTTTGCTGGCAACAAGTGTCTTGTACTTTATATCAAACATGCACTGTGGGAGGTGACAGGAGATAAAAGCTTTTTCTAAATGCCATTTAACATTTGCTGTCAACCTTGTTCCTTGTGTTGCCTATCATTTATACAATCAATTTTTGCTTTGTTTTTGTTTTACTTTGTGTAATGCTTCTCACTGCAGAAAAACAAGGAGCACGAAAATCTGGACATAAGCAAACAAAAAACGTTGCAGAGATTCATCAGTGTTAGGTAGACTTCAAAAACAGGGAAAGGAAGAGTGAGAAAGGTCCTTTCCAATCCAAGCCATTCTACGTTTCTATGAAAGAAAGGAAGGGAGAAAGGAAAAGCGCCTCTAATTAAAAAAATCCAACCAAACAAAAACCAAACCAAAAAAAAAAAAAAAACACAAAAAACCTAAACAACTCCCCCCAAACTATTTTTTTTTTTGCATTTAAAAATTGACTCCTTAACAATCAAGTTAGCAAAGTAAAATACTAGCAAATCCATAGAGTTAACTGAACTGCTGCAAACCCAGGCCAGATACAGGATTACCCTGAAGTTTCCTTACTATTATGGAGAGCTACTTAAGCTGATTGTGCTCTAGGCATTAGAAGATAGGAGCTATAATACACACATGGACTCTGGAAATTATTTCATACATCAAAATAAATCAAACTGAATATCAAGTGATTTTGGTATGATTTTTCCTACTAAATTTTGTCACTTTTTTTAGAAAATGGTAGAATTGCTACTGGATTTTGAGGTAAGGGGTGTTACTATTTCCAGCATGTCACAGGCCATTATAAACTTTACATTAGATAAATAATAAAAGTCCAGGTAAAATATTAAGCTATGAGTAAAACTTTCAAAGACATGGTAATGAATAAAATAACTATGTTTTGTCTCTGTTTTAGCTGAAATGTGACTTCAAAAGTAAAGAAAAGTTTGCTTTGACAGCATTTGCTGCCTTTTCTCACATTGAAGAAAATGCTCAAATATCTGCAGCTTACCCTGGGTTGTTCCACAAATCCAATCGATCTTAAACAAATTTCAGAGGTTTAGAATGATCTCAGGGAAGATCTTTCCTCCTCCCTTTCTCTTCCCATTTCTTGCTTTCCTCTGCTAAGTATTTGATTCCCTCAGAACCATGCTGAAAATACTGGTTTTAAATGGAAAATCATCCCTCTTTTAGGGTAGGGATGTTGACTTGTTGCTTTCCCCCAGCTTTTGAGGGCACTAAAGTCGCAGAGGACGAGGTTCGCCATTCTGCTGATCTTCACTCCAACTAATCACAGCGTAGAAGAAGGACAAGCCTTTTCCCTTTCCCACCTCCTCACAAGCCTGGGTCTTTAAGAAGTGTCTCATTCCCCTCCTTTCACTATTTCAGCCAGGGAGGTGGTTGAGACATCTGCAAAGGTCTCCCTACTCACTCATTCTGTATGAACAACTGTTCTTTAAAGGTACTCAAAGCAATATTCTAAAATGGCATGAGTGTCTGCCAAGATCAACATTTGACTGGTAAGGTGTTTATCTGACTCTTCACTATGTATTTTTAAAGACCTGATGGTTTAAAGGAGATGGAATTTTCTGTGAAGCGTACAGAACACATATCTCCACCTCAGGACAGAGTCTGGGGAGGTTTACTGCAGAATTCCAGGTTGGGCTTCTGCTGTATGAGTGTGGAAAAGCCTTAACTTGAGCTAAGAATTGAATTAAAGGTGTGCAGCTGATGCTTGCTTTGTTGCAAGTGTTTAATTCTCTCTTCTTCTGTCTCCTTTCCCTGCCTCCCTTCTGTTGCTTCATTTTTTTGTATCATTTCTGAAAAAAATACATGCTTCCCTTTCTTCACATGGAGTTTATTCCTAACAACGCCTGCCTCTCTGTCACACCAGCTCACAATTTGTATCACCCAATGCACTAAGGGGCCACAATTCATTTCAGTCATGGTTCAAAGCTATCCTGAAATAATCACAAAGTGACACTGTGAAATTACTGTAAAAAATTGTGCGGCAGTGTCATGACATTTTATAATTGAGACCTCTAGTACTCATAGCTCTATCAAAGCCCATAAGGAGGAGGGGAAAAATTGTATTTTGACAGACATAGCAGCTTGAGATGTGCAAGCAAGATTGTATAAAGTCAGCCATGTAGAAAGTTATCGGATGTTCCAGTTTGTGCCCCCATGAAATTGGCACAAATCATCTGGATTTGACTTCAGGAAGGTGGTTAGGAGTAACATGAGAGAGTAAACGAGAAGGTAATGGCCACTCAATGACTTAACCTGTGTCACAGGGCAACTAACATGTCAGCAAAGAATCAAATAAAGATGAATGAGCTTATCAGAGGACCATGCACTGCCTCATTGGGCCCAATTTAATTAAACAAAGGAACTGTTTGTATAGAAAGATTAATAGAGCAACCACATACAGTAAGTGCTATAAAAGTATATCAGAGAAACACACAAACACAGTTACAAGCAGCTGCTATGCAATGTTTTCTCTCATAATACTGATGAAAATCATGAGGTGACCAGAATCATTTGACCAGCCATACAGATGCAGTTGATAAAGGTCTGAGCTTATGTGTAATTCACAAAGCTGAAGATGCTGCTTGTATGAACCAGCTACTTGGTGATAAGGGGAAATTTTTCTAGCCAATCTACTCTAGAGCTTTCTCTGTGTGTAAAAGAGGTTGCCTTCTTTGAGGAAAGATTCAAGCATGTTTTCCAAAGGGAATGTTACTGTATGAAGTCACTTCATTTGCATCAGAATACTTCTCTGGAGAGGAAAAATATTTGCTTTAGGTCACAGAGGAGACAAAAATGTAAGTACGTTTAATTACCCAGAGAAAAAAATCAAATATCAAGAGAATTTGGAACAGCCAGCCTAGAAAATAATTTACTTTTAAGAAAAGGGGAGAGAAGAAGAGAGGGGTTAAAGGAATGAGACTTAGAATAAATTGAGCTTATTTAGAATAACATAAAGTTAAAGCAGTAGCATTAACTTTTTGAGTTGTAAATGCTATTTCATGGTTAGGTACTTTCAGTTTGACAATATCACTTTTGTACTCTGGACCACCTTATGTCACTGCAAGGTGATACAGTCCAGCATGACTCTCAACCTTTGTTTGAGTATCACCAGGTCTAGGGCAGCACAGTATCACCTGTTTGAGACCCAGGGCAACAGAGGTATTACTTGCCAGAGCTGTGGCATGCTAGGAGAGGAAAGAGTGGAACACTATGTAGTGTCTGTACAATGGCATAAATTTCTTCAGTGTAATGCAAAATGACAGGAAGGAAAGTCCTTGCTTTGAAGTAATGAGGGGTCTCTACCTATTAAAAGTGCTGGAGTACTCTCTTGGAGTTCTTCATTCCTGGGAGGATTTTAAGATAGGAGGTTGGACTCTCAAAAGCAAAAGGGCAAAGTGAAATGTAACAGCAATTTTACCTGTGGCTCAGACCCCAACCTTTTTTGTTTTCTCGTATCACTACACCTATCAACCCACACAAGAGCTGCACTCTGCTCTAAAATAATGACTGCAACAGCGGCTTGCATCTCCTTTTTTAGTTAGCATAGAATGGAAGCTTTCAAGAGATAGCAATGTTTCATGAGTTTTCCCCACCATTTCCCCACCCTTTCCTTTGAACTGAGGCAATAGAAACACTATATGCATAAGCACAGCATTTCCAACAGCCTCTGAAATTTCACAGAAGATTTTTCTTCCTCCCTTCCTAGGCACGCCTGGCTGTCTTGAGTAGAAGTATGTACATACCATAGAAAATATCACAAATACACATCACTGAAAAGTTCCATATCAACTGCCAATCAGAAGAAACTAATGGAAGAGGAAAAAAAAGTTCAGTAAGTTCAATTCCAGGGAATGAAAACTTACATTATATTTGCACGTGCAACAGTAATGCTGGAAAGAATCCAAAGTACTAGACTTCATTTTCAGGTGGAACCTGTTACACTGAAATTTTTGGACTGTGAGGATTACCTCACCATCACTGTTATCCTCCTTTCACCCTGTAAAGTGCAGCAAGTGGTGACCTCTATCAGGTGTTTCAAAAGAGAACTTTTAGCTACTCTGTTCCACCCAGAAGACTAGCATAGAGAGGGGGGCAGAGAAGGACAGAACTCAAAGGTGTTCGGAAGCTGCAGGCCAGCCTGGCAGGTCCAACAGGCAGCAAAGGAAATGGGCTGTGATTACGTTTCAGCTGCTCTTGTCTGCTGCTCATCCAGATAGAAGTGGCTTCTCATCCAGATAGAAGTGGCTTGCCGAGTCTCCAGGCAGCACCAGCAAATGCATCCCCGCTATCCCTTTAGGAATCAACAGGACCCCTATCTTGCCTTCCATGGGAAGCAAGGTAGGAAATGCCTCCAAAGCATTTGCCTTCTAAAAGTATACCTCAAGTTTCTTCTGCACATCTGCAAGAAGACAACACTTCTCTCCCCTCTCTGTGGCTCTTCTCATCTGTTAAAGAGAGTCATCTCCTATGTCATCCTCAGTGGTACCTCAGCATGTGCATGAATAAATGAGTTGAGTTCAGACAGGAATATTCAGGAATATTCTTAGCTAAGATTG
This sequence comes from Manacus candei, assembly GCF_025592945.1. Lineage (NCBI taxonomy): Eukaryota > Metazoa > Chordata > Aves > Passeriformes > Pipridae > Manacus > Manacus candei. Next base: position 7,962,980 of record NW_026138097.1, read on the forward strand.
TTCCCTCAAGAAACATATTTGAACTAGATTTTTGGCTGCCTGCAATTTTGTCCTACTGTTTATATGGCACAATACCCACTCGCAGGCTGGTCAGAGCTTAGGGCATAATTGTCACCAAGAGTGGATTAGATATGCAGTTTCACTACAGTGGAAATTACATTTCCCCTGATGTGGAAATCTTTTCTTTTTGCATCATTGAGCAGCATAACCACCACTTTCTTGCAGAGTGACAGAGGTGAGTCATATTTCTAAGATAAACTAAAAACCAAATCAAACCAAACAAAAAATCTGAAAATATAGGAAGCAGAAATCATGAAGAAACTACAACTTGATGAAAATACTGTAGGCTGTTTAACAAGATGTCCCCAAGCACCTATGAAATTGCTGCCAATTTATATAACTGGAAGAGTCTAAAAGGCTTTAGTCATTAGCGAGGAGTTAAAAATAAATGCAGCTATAAACAATTCTCCCACTTATTGCTGAGGTGTGATGTTAGGAAAATAAGTATATGATGTATTTTGCAAGACTTCCTTTACTCCTGTCAAACACACCAATTATGGGAAAATAAGATTAAAAGAAAATTGAACTTTCAGCTGCTGCCTTTTCATGATATGAAACAAAACCAGCACAGTGATTCTTTGGGCTGCCATGGAAAGAAATATGGAAATTTAGTACAATCATACCTGTATGGACAGTAAAGGTGCAGGTTTTCTTTTAGGAGACAGTAGTTAGTATGGTGTTATCTGTAGGTCTGACTCATTGTTCCTCCAGTGAATGCTCTGTTTAGACATTAGTGCTTTGTCAGTGTTACCCTCCATAAACAGGTACAGCAGAAGTATCAATTTCATTTTGCATGGTGAGTCACAGGACAGAGAGAGATGCGAGATGAAATGCCTTGTTTTGGAGCATCATTGCATCTCCCTAGAACTCAGTCAAGCATATCTTCTGAAAAACGATGAAAAAACTTTAAAACCTGGATTTGTAATTAATTCAATTCCCCCAAAGGACCTACACCACATGCACGGGCACGCACCTGCATGACTCCCACCTTTTCCTTCACAGTTTGCAATAACTGGAAAATCATAAATGGCTACATGAGCACCACATATCATGATGTGTGTCTTGTGAATCTGATATTCTGTGCTTCATTTTCCTATTGCCTTTGTGGAGACATAAGTGACAGAGTGCACTTAAGCATTGCTCTGGTCTTGTGCACTTAGTGGTGATACCTTAGTCCTCCATGTTGCTGGAGTTGCCCCCAACATGGGGCACAACTGTGTAAGGAAAAATACATGGCATATCCTCCTTCCCTAATGACTGAGCCACAAGTCCACCTCACCACATGCAACACCAAGAATTCAGGGCCACAAAGGTGATTTTCTTCTTTGTTCTTGATGTGCTCGATCAAGAAATTGTTCCTGAATACAAGTGTATTTATTCTAAAATGATCTAATCCTTTACAGCAGGATTCAGGTACTTCTCCTCTCTTTCTCCTCTCTTCATGAGCAAAATCAGAATTCACTGAAAATCAGATTTTACCAAAAGACCAGAAGAAAAAACCCACTTTGTTTTGCCTGAAATTTTTTTTTTTGAGATATATGAGAACGGCAAAAAATTGGAGGTCTGGATCCTAAGAGGATGAGATAAAGTATGTCTTGTGGCACAGGGTCAATAGAAGATCTTCCTCATTTCATTTCATTGGATGTTTAGTGAGAACACTAACCCAGGATTTAGAAAGTCACATTAAATTATTTCCTTTTAAGGGGACTTCCTCTCAAGACAGTTACGTGATGAAGATATGATGAGCAATGTGGTAAAAGGCACTATCATTCTCCTGGTGGTAACTACTCAGTTTTGCACAAATTTAAACAGAGTCTATAACAAAAGTTTTTCCATTGCTTTTCAGAAGGATATCCTCATATTGTTACCCCATGCATTTCTGAAAAACCTATTGTGAATCAAAAAGTGGGCAAGAGTTTTTTTTCCCCACTCTCCAAAAGACTGCCCTAACCTCTAAGCCAATGGTCATTTGCAGATGAGTCGCTTTGAGAAAGCTGGCCATGTTGGGTACTTCAGCATGTTTCTTCATAAACCATGCTTCCTTCTGTGTTCCACTAGTAATGTGCTCATAACGGGTGAGGAGCACAGGTCTCTGGCTGAGAGTGACTGCAGTAGACCAAGTAGACTATTTTCTCAGGAAAGGCCCTCTTGGTCCTTTCTAGCAGAAATATTATGACCTGTATGCAATACTGCAAGTACGAATAACTCTTTAGCATATGGGCTATAATACTTCCCTGAGTTTTAAAGGGGGATATTCTAAGGGGACAGTTTAGGAGGAGAGAGAAAAGCTCCAATACCTTAATCCATAGGCAGGTGAATTAAACAAGGGAACAAGTCTTGTGCCAGTGTGGTGAAGCCGGTAATGCCCTCTTCTTTGAAAAATCATTTCCAGCTTAAGCTTTTTGGTGAATTTGACTCAAATTGAGAATTAGTTTTGCAATGACAAATCCATCTCTCTAAGTACACAAATAATTTGTTTTAAAATACGTTTTTGCAATGAGCTAACCATAGTATGTCCTTAATTAAATGCAGATTTCAGTTTTATACATATATATATATATATATATATGGACTGACCTTCTGTAGCTTCTCACATTTCCATTGGGTGACTGAAGGACTCCTTTCAAGATGAGGATCAGACAGGAAACAACTGTTTGACAGCATGCTCCGAGTGATACTTTTCAAACTGGAAACAGTGGGGTGCTATGTCCAAATGATCAGTCCTGCTGAAGGCAGGATTTACGAGATTAGGTACAGTGCCCTGCTAATATGGCAATGTTGTTTTCAAAATCTGCACTAAGACCTATTGTACTACATATCCCCCTCCAGTATGGCAAATGGTCATCTGAATACCAGGGCCTGCAGTGGTATCTTGGAGATCCCTGCACAAGGTTCATTCCACCCAAGCATCCAGGTTTCTATTTTTTTAGGTTTAGATTGTCTAAAATGCCTATGCAGTTACATATAAGAAATTTCTTCCCTTCCTAAATTTGCATGTCATATTACTCCCAGTAAAATTAAAGGGAACCTCTCAGGAAGATAAACATATTTTTGGATGTGGGCTGATAGTCAATGGAGTAACATAATAATTATTTTCTGTCTGCAGCAAAACTATATACATTTCAACAGTTGCAATTTATATTCTGTTCCAGAATATATGTAAAACAATTTCCAGTGACAGAATTTAAATTAACATATGCTTTATACACAATGGAGGAAACATCCCTTCTCGATGTGTTGAAATCAAATGTGATTTTGTATAGACAACCCTGATATATGTTTGCAAACATCCCCTAAAATATCATTACACTGTGGAAGGATTAAAAACATTGAATCATGTGGTGACCTTTCAGTAGAACAGAGATTTTAACCCTCAAGCGAAATTTACTGTTGAGAGTTCACTGTCTCTTAATTTAGTGCACTTCTTACTATCAAGCAGAAAGCAGAATTACATTTTTGCCTTTTATTACCACCAAATTAATTATGTTAGAGGCACTGTTTGGGTAAAAGTAGCATATTCTGAATCATGTTGGGTCTATTTTGAGTCTTTGCTGGCTAGTGCATCTCATTATACATCAAATTATATAACACTCAGCATACTTGGCTCCTAAAATATGACAGTGGTCTGCCTACAACAGAGCTGTAGCAGAGGAAGACATTCTACTGGACAGATGAAAGTAGCAGTAAAATATATGTATGCATCCTATATTCTTATACATTAACGATAATTGACTCTGTGCTTCTGTGGAACTCACATTGTGAAGTCAGCTTTCAGATAAAATGAACAATAGATCCTGTTCAAAGCAATCAGTTACGCTTCTCCCTTTGTTCACTTTTTAATTTCTGCATGGTTATCTAGCATACAGCTAAACAGGAACAGCAACAAACTCAGATTAAAAAATTGCAGAAAGAAAGGAAGGAGTAAGGAAAAAGGAAAAAGCGAACCTATATGATGCCTCTTTCTGTGACAGCAACTCTCCCTTAACAGCCTCAAGTGTTTAACATATTGAAACAGTTCATCTTCCTTCAATGAACTTTAATAACTCTGCCAGGTAAGAAGCTATGCTCCATACTTCTTCATGTTGTCTTTTCCCTTCAACATATCTATACTGATCTCCTCATCTGGTCAACTTTACAGCTCCAGTGTTCGGAGACCAGTGAGCACAGTTATTACCATCATCAATAACCTGTCCCACTTTCTCCTCTTCATTTCTCAACCCTTCTCTTTCCCCTTCAAAATCTAATAATAGCTCCTTGCCATGATAGCTGATCAATACAAGAGGGCACCTGTTCACTTTACTCAACACACCATGCTAAAGTAACATGACAAAGGAACAAATATGATTCTGCCTGAATTGTGTCAAGTAACAAGAAAACTATCCAGGAAGTCTCCCTTCGGGGTAAATTTCATGAAACGCTACAGATAACCAATTTTTAGACATAGAACTAATCTCTTTCATCTCACTTTCTCTTTTGCTTCAGGTATGATAGTTGGAAACATTAATACAGACAAACTTCAGCCAGCAGTTGCAGCACCAGAGCTGCAGCAGCCTGCGAGCCAGACTACTGTGCTAGCACCTAAATCACCATAATGAATGAAATGAGGAAGGTGTAGTGCTCACCCTCACACAGAGTGTAGCCATTAATATGCACACGGAGATTAGCTTTGGAGGGTTTATAAAACCACAAGGAGCAAAACATTTGCATGTCCTCTTCAACTAGTGATATTTTAAAGAAACGTTGATTTCTTTTTTGAAGAACTGGTCCATACTTAGCAATATTAATCCTTATTTTTTCACAAATATGGATGAATGCATTGCTATTAGCTGTTCTCGGGCAATTGCAGGCAAAAATTTTTGATGCATATAATTCACATCAAATGTATATTTGAAGTCTATGCTCGCATGCACACACACATACTAAAAAATGCAGTGTCATAGATTAAGCTCTCTGATAACTCAGTAAAAACATTTGATAATAAAATGTTGCTAGTCAAGTAAATCAGAACTGTTGAATCAGTGTCCAGACAGGAGAATGACAGAGTCCTAAAGGAAGTAATAGATACTGAGAGAAAGAACTCATTTTAGTTATTTGATTATTGTCAATGATTTGCCTGATTAAACTCTTATTACAAAAGACTCAGAAAATTTTCATATTAGAGAGCATTAAATACTAACCTAACTACTTCATTTCCAATCCCTGAAAATAAATCACTCTAATTAATTAATGTTTTGCAGCATTTTCTGTGCAGAAGACCTATGCTTCTGCCAAACAATCCAAGCTTTTTCTGCATAACTGCATGAGAACATCTCAGAGCAACAGCAAAAGGCAGTACAAATAAATGTCATATTAAAATATCAAATTTAACTTAATTGTCCCTTTATCATCCCAATTTTCTGGCTCAGAAATTAAAAAAAAAGGAGTATTTCTTTTTGTGTATTGTCTGAAAAAACAATTCTAAATGAATGAGTTCTCATTTTGTTTTCTGTAAAAAAATAAACCAGAATGTAAGAATGTTTTGTAAAAGCTAGCAGTTGGCTGAGAATGGACTGACTTTTTAAAGGCATAGACTGAAATTACTGAATAGAAGGTAGTCCTGCATTATTTGAGAACCTATTCCCGGTATAGTAACTGAAATTCCAGGACACTTAAATTTCATTTTCCATTTTTAATTCTCATCAGTGTTTTCCTGTTACATTTACCCTACTGGAATGATAATAAAAAGATAAGAGGCTGGCTGGTATTTGAGGAAATCATGTGGGTTTAGAGAAGAATTTTATCTTTTTGATACTAAGAATTTTCAATAATTAAAAAAATAAACCCTGAAAAAATATTTAATGTTATTATCAAATGTGTTAGATCCTTTCCCCCATGATATTTCCCCCATGATATTTGAATGACTCCATGTGTGGAGTCATTTAAAATTCTTTTATTTTACTAATGGTGATGTATCCCTTTCTTCTTGGTTTATTGCAATGTAGCATTTTCAGGCTTAGATAAATTCTAAGGCAGCTCGTATACTGTGAAATTTGGAGAATATGTTGCTGTTCTGTGACTAAATATTTTAATGCCTAATATTTTCCTACTGATATGCAATATTTTCTGGTATTTTTTATGGCTACAAGCTCAAGTTGTGCCCTTAGTTAGAGAAGAGATAAGAAATATTTTCTATTGTTACTAAATTGTCATTTTATTTTGAAATAACACAGACCTCCCCTTTACATTGCATACAAATAGTTTTATTCATTTTTTAAATAACTGTTTCTTGGTTTAGCTAAGTTAAATATTATGCTACCCTATCTACAGATCCCAGTACAAGTTTTTTGGGAGGTAAATGGGGAAGACAAGTTTTTTTCACTCACTACCTTTTTAGTAGAGCTGTATTGACTTATTTTCTATCCTTAAGCCTCCAAATTATTACATAAATTTTGATGTGTGCTGGAGAGGATGTACATTTTCACTGTGTTGATTTGCTTTTTTATGGTGAGGTGAATGTGTGCCTTCCTATGTGTGCCAGTGTTTCTGTCTGGCTGCAGTGACACCTACTGATGGCAGAACTATTGAATTGGAATTGAGGATGGCCAGCCCAATTCATGGAATTTCACAATACTTCAGAGAGAGAGAATAACCCACAAGGAACTCATTGGCCACAGGCATCAAAATCTTTCCTAAAGCTTTCTTTTCTACAGCTAATCAAGAACTAAAGTTCTCACCACTCAGCAAGGCAAAGCAAGGAGCAGACCTGATCGCAAGACCTGGTGAGGATATGGCCAGTCCTCCTTGTTTCAGAGTCATCTCTCTGTCCTCTTGTTTCCAACTTTCTTTGTAATAGCAAGTTCTACCACCCTGGGTTCATTGTATACCTTTCTAAAGGCCGCCAGTTATCTGCTCTCCCACCTCTCCCACACTTAAGTCCACATAATACTGTCCTTAGCAAAGAGTACAGCTCTGGCTGCAACCTAAACCACAACACAATTAACAAAATAAGTGCTATAAGTGACACTGCATTCTGCTCAAAGTTAAGTGGTTTTTAAAAAATAACGTTAATTTCCACTCTTGGAACATCTGTGACTCATTCACAGGGCTGCTAAGTTAAAGCAACATTATTGCTGTAGAACCAAGACAGACTCCCACTCCCCTCCACAGACGCACACGGGCGGTTACTTTTGCTTTGCAATGCACACACAAACAACACATACATCTTTTTCTTTTTACCTTTCTGATTTTGGAAAAATGATAGAAAAGTATCTTTCTATCATTCAAGGCAATGACTTCCAAGATGCTCTGTTCTGGCACAAGATGCCTGCAGTCAGTGCTTTTCTTTTCCAGTGCATCACGTGGTAGCACTGAGACTAGCTTTGAATTTTTAATGTTATTTAAGTGGTAAATTTTCTCTATTTTATTTTCCTTTAATTTTATTTTCTTTACTCTTAGAGTGCAAAGGAGAGCTGTTCATGCCTTTCTCTACACAGCATGAGTTTTTTCACTTGCTGTTGGATCTGGGTCAAATATTCATGCGTTGTTCATGTAAAATCTTTGCAAAGCAAAAAGCCACTCTGTTGGGAAACCAGAGCACTGAAGAGAATGTTCCTTTTGTAGTAATTAACTGTAGTACTGTGGAGGAGTTCAAACAAAGGTGTAAACAAAATGAGAAAATTTACAGTACTGTCGTTTTTTTCACCTGAAATATGAGAACTGTCTGCATGTATATCTTCACTTATATAGGACACACTGCAGTTATAAAGCTTGCAAAAAAAAGGAAGAACACTAAACATAATTTAAGCAAGTAATAAGAACTTAATTTGCCCAAACTGTCAAAAGTATTGCTGATATTGCTGCACATGACAAAGCTCATCACTTCATCATGATTGCCTCAGAACAACATGACTTAGCTTTGAATAGCTGTCCTTAAAATCTGGCAATAGAAAACAAGTGCAATGCAGCCATTAACACAATCTCAAAAAGTTAAAAGGAAAAGGAGTTGTGCTTCAGGAACCAATTACCATGTTTGCTACTCGCTAGTGCCACCACATGGAGTGATATTTGAATATAAACCAGGGAATTGTCTGTAAATAATACATTGTACACCATACTTCAGCAAGAGAACAGAGAAAGATATATAATCTCCTCTCTACTGTGCCAAGCTCAGACTGCACCCTCGTGAAAGTGGAGATGTCCCATTCCTAAGAGCATGAATGCAGTGAAGTAAAAGCAGAACAGTCAAACTGCTTTATTCTTCCAATAAAAGAAGGAACCATTTGGTAAAAGGATGCATTACACATTTTCTATTTAAATCAGTTTATAAGAAACAGATGTTAAGTTTCCTTTAGTAAGAAAAAGGAAGGGTTATAAATGAATTAAAGTGACTTCTATGTGGATCTTCTACTCTTTTTTGTTCCTTTAAAATTTTGTGTCAAAAGTGAAGCAAACTGAAATATAAGGTGCTATAATAAGTCGTTAAGAAGGGCAAACTACATTTAAATGCCAGTGCCATAAAATATTTTTGTGTTACAGCACAAAAATCAAATATGTGCAATGTAAGTACTTATTAAAAAAAAAACGACTGTCAAACACAAAATACCTACAGTATTTTCCTATGCTGGCAAATGCAGAAGAGTGACAGACAAAATGATTGAGTAACAAACCTGCTGTGGTGTAATTTCAGGTTCCTGTTCGGCTGAAGACACATTACAAGCTGGGTGCAGCACTTGTACGAAACAGGTTTACAGGAAATGTTCTGGGGACAACGCTGATCTAGGCTAGGGGAGACTTAACTACATATAAGACATCCAGCCAGCTCTAGTCTTTCTATGTATTTTTTCTTAGCATTTGTTCTATATAAGAGTAATTGGTTTTTTATTTATTTTTCCTCTCCCATGTCACTAATGTCTTTAAAAAAGCTTTAATTAAATATCAGCCTCTGTGGTCTCAGGATGGTGTTTCACACATGGCCATCTCAGTGCAGTAGGGCTCAGGCTCCGTGTGGGAATGCTGTCTCCCACATGGCTCCACTGAACTCATCCTTAACGATCTATTCCCGCTTACCTAACTTCAACACTATTTTTCCTGAGACTGCATTAATGAATCCAATAAATAAAGCATTGTATCACCCATGCAGTATAGACATTAATTTTAGAACAAAACATTAATCAATTTAAATTTATGTACTAATGCAGACACAATCAATTTGAACTTCTTATGACAATTAACAAAGCTTTTGCTACATCCCTAAAACACACTGACCCATCAATTATGGTTTGCATCAAACTAATGCTAATGGTACTTCCTTCTTCCTTAGGCTGTCAGCAGCCTACCTGATTGGTCAACTTCAATGCAGCAGATCAATTAATATAAATTATACATGCACGGAAAGATGGGTTAATATCATAAGTTCATTTAATTAATTGTGTTTGATTAAATGAGGTACTTTCATTAGCCCTCTTAGCCATGAACCATATATACATCATAATCCTTTTACAAGCTCAGCCGTCCAGACACAGACCTGACATTGGGAGCATATTCAAATTACCAGCCGCAGCCATGCAAACCTCCCTGCATAATTAACAACTAAACGAGCTGCAGTCACTTAAGCTGAAAAGAAAACTGTTCACATCAACCTCTCTGATACTGTTTAAATTGAAGATGTCATGGGTAAAACAAAGGTGAACAGACAATGGTAATTAAAAATTAAAAAGGACAAGGGGGATTTGCTACTAATGGAAGCAAAGTGAAAAGAGGGCTAAGGGCCTGGTTGTTAAAAAAAAAAAAAAAAGAAAGAAAAAAAAAAAGAAAAAGGATGCTCGTGTTAGGTAATTCTGCTCTTGTTCTCATAAAAGTGATCCAGGGTGAGCAGTGTATGTCTAGCTGCAGAAGGAAAATGATAGTTTATCGCAGAGATCATCCTACAGCTGGGTGAGCTTATAAGAAATACTACATTAACAACAGCTGAACTCCCAATACCGGCATAGCCAAGAACCTTGGTTTTACCCCATGTGTGAAATGAGCTATTTCTATGGGAAACATTGCATTTTCATCAACTTAAAGAAAAACCTAAAGAGCGGTCTAAGACATGCCTCCTTGGCTCACCTACCTGCTTTGAAAGGAATTCAATGGACTTTCCTAGAAGGAACTTATCTGAGTCCCAATATGAAAAAAATACATAAATCTGAAGGCAGTTTTCCTCTTCCTTGGTTCAATGCCTGCCCTTCCAGGCACAATTGCAATTCGCAGCTGTGCTCAAGATACAGCAAATGCTGCAGCTCCACAGCAGCAAAAACATAAGTGTGAATATGAAACCTCAGAAGAACTTATTGACTGCAAGTCAGGAGCATCACTTTGTAACAAAAATATTGGTACGCTACCCTGATCACATTCTACACGTTAAATACAAAAGAAAAATATGACAAAAAGCCATGGACATCCAGGGCTTCCAGCTGTTGGTTCATTAGCTGTGGTAAAAATACATATTCATTACTGTTGTATCACAGGCAGGAAAGCATATGCATGATTTTTCAAGACATTATACATATATTGCAGACTTTTTTCAATAATTTCAATGTAAACAATTAGTTACTGCAAATCATACTACCAACTCAATTCAAAGAAGGCATTGAGATATCAGGTCATCCTGGTATACAATAAAAAGTCATGTTCAAACTCCTTTCAAAGTTAATTTCAGCATCTACCATTTGACACAAACCTCATTACAGCATGACGAAAAGCATTAGTAGACTCTACCCATGAATTCTACCCTGTGTAAAATGGGGAAAGGGCACTCTGTGGTAAAACAATGTCAGGGGAAGGAGGTGATAGAAAGACAAAAGAGAGTCCAGAGTAATGTTGACTAGCCATGACTTCCAAAAGACATGAGTTAAATTGTGTTAGCTGTCCTGGAAACTCGCAGGAACTTACTGCTTAATGTAAAAGTCAAGCAAGTTGTCCCATTCTTCAGCACAGTGATGCTGCATACAGGAATGCTCCACTGCAAGATCTCTGCTGTATATGGATCTGTTACATAAATGTCCTCTAGGCAGATATTTTTACCACAAGCCATGGTATGAAAAAATCTTGCTCTTGTCAAGGTAAAAAACCCTATTACCTTAAAACAAATAAAAAGTAGCAGTTTCTGTGAGAATTCTGAATTTTGGTAACTACTGCAAAGCAAGACTATGACTCGCTCTTGTATTATTTTGCTCTTAGACCATGGACCTGGATTGCAATATTAATGAAAATTATTGTAGCTTTTTGACAAAACTGAGGAGGAAGAGAACTGTCATGTTACTACATACACTGAACTAATATCAGACATATTCTTCAGCTTTATTGTCTGTGTTATACTGCTGAGACAGGTTACTTAGAAAGGAGAACAACTGCAAAGGAACTGCCCTGCTGTCGTATGGAATTTTTATAAATACTTATTTTTATAGCTGTGATGGATTAAATATCCCCAGATTCTAAAGGTGCTTTACTCCATACATCTGCCTTTAAGCCTGTATGTGCTTCCAATAAATATTAATAAATTCATTTTATTCATTGGCTTAAGTGTAGAAAGAGCAACAGTGCAATTTACCCAGGGAATTGTAGCCCACACGTCCTCACACTTGCAAAAGCAAGCATAATTAGAACTTGATCTCTTACTAGTCTATTCATTCAAACATGTTTCTGCTTGAATAGTTCTGCAGAGAAGCTGTGAAACTAAATTTTCCTAATTTTTATATTAGTGAAGTTACCATTCTGGGACACAGGTGAAGAAGTGAGAAACGCACTGCAAGTGGTTTCAGAATGAGAAAGAAGGATAAATGCAGTCTGCTCAGTGACTATCAAACAGTATAGAAAAGTATTCCTGCAATCACAGTCTAATGTCAATAACTTCAATAGTAATACAAACAGATGCTTAATTCATGTAATGACAATCTATGTCTTATTGTAGTTTGCCTTCTCTTTCATACATATTTGTTTTCAAAATGTAATCTTTAAGAATCCAATTCCTGGAGTTTAACTACTCTACCCTCTCTACTAAAGCATGAATAATAAGCCTAAGTATTGCTAATTCAGCACTGAAAAATAAATTACACTTTAAGCCAAACAATTAACTCACAACTTCAAAATGCTTCTATGTTTCATTGAATGTTGCAAGGAGAAATAATGAGGCCGCCCCTTCTGCTGCCCTCATCTTAAAATCTATGAAAATTTCACAGGATCAAGTAATATTAAATCAAGTTGCTGCTGACTCAAAGCTCCATCCAATAACTCATCATAAAAGCACTCTTACTCCAAGTTTTAAAATTATTCCACCGTGGCTCTTCTTTGGGGTACTTTCACAGAAGATGTGCCACACGCTCCTGTCGGCGCAAGACGTGCCGAAAGCTGCAGGTTACATTGTTAGGGAAATAAACATGACATGTTCAGAATTTGGTGCTAATCTTACATCTTTATTCCACTGAAAACTTTTAGTTTTCAATGGTAAAAAGAAGTCCAGGACGATTCAACCTCCCTTCTGTAAAGCTATGGAGAAAAGAAGCAGCAAGTGGTTCATACAGTTTTCTTGTAAATTACTCCACACTGTAATTCCAAATATCATAAAATCCATCCATATTTACTGGAGCAGATCAGAAAAGTGTAGAAAACAGAACTGAATTTCTGAAGAAAAGATGGGGAAAATCAAAGCAATGATAATAACAAACATAAACCCAATTACATTTTTAGTCTTTCTCATGAGCTGAATAAGAGGGTAACTATTTTCTTTTTCCACTCCAATTGAAATGTAATATTTATTCTCTATGCTTTCTCTGCAACACATGAAAGTATTGCTGACATTTAGGTAGTGCATGGAATTAAGAAACATCTTTTGGTTTAGGTGTTAATGAGGTCATCAAAAATTGTAGAAGAGATATTCAGTCCAGAACTTGTCCTTTAACTTGAGAGAAAGTTTTTTGCTATCTTTTTTTTCGTTTGTTTCATCAGCAAGTCGGTTGTCTTTACCCTAAACTTCTGAGACTTTATATTAGAGTTCATTACAGTCTTCGTGGTTTTAAAGCACAGTACATTTTCTTCTTTTTATTGATACTGTTTTGCACTTAGATTAGATTTTTGCCCTCTCAAAAATGTTTTCATCATTTTTCATATATGCACAGGCATTTATAACTAAAACTATGAAGAAAATATCAGGTAAGCCAAATAAAAATTTAAAATAAGGGCCCATACAAACATATCCACTGTATTCTACAAGCCAAGTGATATCCACTTAAATGTGCAGTTCATGTTTTTTCTACTTGTTTCTTAATTTTATCAGCAATTATGTTGTCTTATCAGAGAATATTAGATAACCTTCAATTTATACAAGGCAATTATTACAACTTTAGAGTTTATAAAAAAATAAAAAGGATAAAAACCCCAACCGTTAGAAACAACTATTAATTAATTTTATAATATCTTTCAACAAATTAACATGTAACACATATTCCTCATGTTGAAAGACCTTCTAACATTATCATTGGCATTGATATGTCCAAAGCACTGTATCTTGCATTTGTATAGACTTCCATATTTAGTAAGTTTTACCATTAAAAAAATCTTCCTAAAAAAAAATCCTGTTATATCTTTGAAGATTTTGAATTCAAATTGGTATCATGAGCAGCATTTTTCAACTAAGAATTTAATGTCATGATGCTTTTAGTTCTTGTGAGCTATTCTACTAACATAATTAAAAAGGAAAAAGTAATTATTTTAAATGACCTTTGTAAACTTACTTTGATATTTTCCATAGTGAAGACAAACAGAACTTTACTGATATCTAAACTACAGGACATCCTGAATCCATGTGTTAGATATTTAGAGTCAATGGTATCATGAACTCAGGCAGCACAACAGAGATCGCAGGCAGGACATCCATTCTCAGCAACTCAAAATTCAGACCTCATAAACAATGCCTATAGAATGATTTAAGTTGGAAAAGACCTTTAAGATCATCGAGTCCAACCATAAACCTAATGTTAAACCTATTAAGGTTCAAAATGCCTATTTGGAAACCAGTCAAGTATTGAGATTCTTCTTTCTTTGAATCAGAGGCTTTTTATATATTTAAAACAAAATCAGACTACTGCCATTACTTCCAAGGCTGGAAGAACAGCTGTGTTATATAGAATTCATTGGAGCATGCCTTTCTTTCAAGCTTAGTAAGTAATAGCAGTGCTCCGATTTTTGTAATAAATACATAGAAAAAAGTCTTGATTTTTAAACCATAAAGAGAACTGAAAGCTCTTTATAGTGAGGATCAGTTTCCTTCAATTGATTGTAAAAGGCCATTTTTGGTCGCAGGATTGGCAGTATGGGAGGAAAATAACAAAGGGAAAAGAGAACAACTGTCTCTCTTTAAAAAATCATGAAATTCACTGCAAGAAATAAATCTGACAGAGGGAGTAGAAAATCCCAAACTTTGCATTATTCCAGTTTTTGACAAGCAAACCTTTTTCTATTTTCAGTTAGGTTTACATGAGTCTTGTCAGGAATCACTGTTAACACTGACAGCTTTATTATTTTGAAATTTCTTTCACTGTTACTGGAAACACTATTTGCACCACATAGGCAAACGTAATTATAACACAACGATAGGGGTGAAGAGAGCAATATTTATGTTGCTGTATGTTAAGAATGAAACTTGGCAATGCAAGCGCTGCACTTTGAAAGTGTATGTATGCGTGTACTGGAAGGGGACCACTTAGAGGCAAGTTTATAAAGCATTGCATTCACAACCAGAAAAACTTTTAGCTATAATTGAAAGAGGCATAAAAAAATATGGCCTCTTTCAGTAAAATCCATCTTATAAACTAAGTTCTTTTAAACTTATAAAATAAAGTATTTCGTCCCACATACAAATGCATATACGTGTATGCTTTGCATTCTTAAATATGTATTTTGGTAACATTGTTCAGTGAGGACACCCATAATAATATTCACCAAGGAAAACCACTGCTGAAATTATAAATGCTTTTCTGCAGGGACAGAAAAGCTAATTTATGAATTTTGAAGCCCAACTACACAGGTAATACTAATTTTTAGGGGGGTATTTTTTTAATTTAGCAGTATTCTGATATTCTGTATGTCATCTAATTTCAGGTAAGCAATATGATGTACCTAAATGTAAATCTATCAGCAGCTGACTCCTCCAGTCATTTACCAGTGTTTTGGTAAGTGGAGTGTCAACAGTATGAAAGATGTAGGTGAAGGATTATAGTGCTTAATGGTTACTAGCATACTAGTTTTCAGAAGCCCTGAAAACTCAGGCGAATGTTGTAGTTCCAAAATTTTCAGTCTTAAATTCCAAATTAAACGAAAAGACTTCCCATGACTTCATGTAATCTCTGAAATCATGACTCTAAGCAATAACCTGTGAATATCAACTCGGCTGAAAGAAGAAATTTGATGATTAGAAAAACAGACTGGGAATCCACAGGACTAGGTTTAGCCCCAATTTGCAACCATGAGAAACTCCCAGTCTTCAAGCTCTCACCAGCACAAGAAATGTCAAACTAAATTCAGTCGAAGCAAAAGTAATTCAGTGATTGAGTGAGAAGAAAGAAGATCCCATGCCTTGGCCTCTGTATTAAACTATGCTGGTCTGTGACTTTTCCAACAGAGGTTGACTTCCCCTTCTTTTCTGACTTTCCTTTTGCCCCTGGGAAAATCACTGATGGTCCCACCTACCTAATTTTGAAATTGGGATATCTCCTCCCACACCTCAAATCTGTGGTGCCAAATGCCCACATTAATGTTTAGGAATGACTACAACTCCGGTGAAGGAGACCACCAAAGAAATGTCAGTATATATATATAGTACTTGGACAAAAATTCAACTGCTGTAATGGAAGTTCAACTACATAGGATTTTGAAACACTTGAATTGGAAGGAAATTTACTGGCTCTTGCTAAAGAAGAAAACTAAACAGTAAGTTATTTTTTCTGTATGTACTACAGAGAAGTGTCTTCTTTATAGGTAGTAAAAATCACAAAATGAGGCATAAAAGAAATCCCTGACTGGGAGCTTGCCAGTTTAGCATAGAGGTGTTGGTGAAATGTAGTATTATTCCTTTGCCTTCTGAAAAGAGGGTATCTCCTCTCCCAAAACAGCTGCTTTACTGCTGTTACTAGATCCAATGTTAGCACCAACACTTAGCTACTGCTAAAGCTTTTAGCAGAAGACTTCTATGAAGAAGTTCTCCGTGATTAAACCCAGGTGCTGGCAACAGAAATGGGGAACTCTGCCTATACTTACCTTTCCTTTTGTGGAACGGTCTTAGCCATGAACACTTGAGAAATTATTGGAAATTGTCCTATGGTGTTTGCACCTCCAACAACCAACCATCATTGACAGCAGAGGATGTCTAAAGTGTGTAATTCTAAGACATGTTTAAAAATAATGAGGTGTTGAAGACTGCAGCCATGTGGAAGTTCTTGAACACTTCTCCAATGCCACACTTTACGTGGTCTTGGCCCACACAAGTGTTCCAGCTGGGTGCACATTCCCAACTCCAGCTAGGCTGAATGGGAAAACGAAGGATAAGGCTTATTTCTCACAGCCAAAGCCACACTCAACTCTCAAACTAACCAGCAAGAATATTACTCTGAAGGCTGTGCCTTCAAATTTGCCCTTTCTGGGAATTCAGGGATCTTACTCCAAAGTACTTGAAATGATTTGTCATGAAGGCAAAAGCTAAAGTCCATGATTTTTTAAAAAACAAATGAGTTGGGAATCTTTCCTTCCCTGCAATATGAAGTCCTCAGAGGTGACAAGAAAAAATACACCCACACAAAATGTTTGGTTTGATCTTTATTCTGGATCCATTTCCCAGGAGGCTACACTACATACCTGACTGCATGCTTTTCCGCAGCACATTTCTTCCAGTTCTCTTCCTCTCTTGATGACATGTTTAAAAATACATATGCAATCTTTCTCTTTAGCTCAAT
>NW_026138097.1:7990000-8047500 GCF_025592945.1 Manacus candei
ACAGGTATAGCACTTCTATTTTCAAAGCAAATCTCAAAGTACCTTATGTGACTTTTGAGGAAAATATTTTATTTTAAGGGATTTCTCTTTTTTCTCTATAAAAAATCTTAATTTTTGGGGAGCATTTGGGGGACTCAGAGAAAGTAAAGGGAACAATAAGACACATTAAAATAGTTTAAATAAAACCATTCTAGTAAACAGATCCAATGAACAGTAACATCAAAATTTGATAGAAACATTTAAGATAAATGCATTTCTTGAAAATAATATTATCTGAAATTCAGAAAAATTCAGACACTGGATTTTTGGAAGTGCTTCACCCTCATTTTAAAATTGGTGTGAACTTACAAATTTCAGTGAAAGCAGAGATAAGTTAACAGAGAAAAACTGTGGAAACACAGGACTCAGTACAAAATCAGTGTACTATCTAAAAGTGTAGCCATGGGGGAACCCTGTATCAGGAACAGTGTGGCCAACAGGACCAGGACAGTGATTCTCCCCCTGTACTCAGTGCTGGTGAGGCCACACCTCGAGTTCTGTTTCCAGTTCTGGGCCCCTCAGTTCAGGAAGGATATTGAGGTGCTGGAGCAGGTCCAGAGAAGAGCAATGTGGCTGGTGAAGGGACTGGAACACAAGTCCTATGAGGAGAGGCTGAGGGAGCTGGGGTTGTTCAGCCTGGAGAAGAGGAGGCTCGGGGGAGTCCTCATCACTCTCTACAACTCCCTGAAAGGAGGTTGTAGCCAGGTGGGCGTTGGTCTCTTCTCCCAGGCAGCTCTCAGTAAGACAAGAGGGCATGGTCTTAAGCCCAGCCAGGGAGGTTTAGGTTGGATATTAGGAGGAAATTCTTTACAGAGAGGGTAATCAGACATTGGAATGGGCTGCCCAGGGAGGTGGTGTATTCACCGTCCCTGGAGGTTTTTAAGATGAGCCTGGATGTGGCACTTGGTGCCATGGTCTAGTAACCCTGGTGGTGTTGGATCAAGGGTTGGACTTGATGATCTCAGAAGTCCCTTCCAACCCAGTCGATTCTGTGATTCTGTGATTCTGTGATTCTGTGATTCTGTGATTCTGTGATTCTGTGATTCTGTGATTCTTTAAAATACCTGATTGAGCATGACTTGTCTCCTTTCCCTCAACATCCCCATACTTCGTATCACCTTGTAAATCTCTATGGAAAAAAGAGTTCTTTGGGGTATAATGTGAAAATGAAGCAATCTGGTTAAGGACTTTAATAATTACATTTTAACTTTTTACGAAGAACATTTATTTTCTAACTCAGGTCAGCATTAAACTTTACCTGTCAAAGATGTTACTGTGTCTTATGGGAAGTGCAAGCGGCAGCTTCTCATCTTTGTTTATTTTTGAGGGTGAGCTTCCTGTCTGGATTAGCTCCACCAGCTGAAATATGTTTCTGTGTTATATTGCTATAGTTAGAAAAACATGATGGATGTGGAATGTAACCCTAGTAGTTTCACTATCTAGCAGGTTTTGTGTGTGTGTTCATATATGGGCTTATGCAATGAAGTTTTATCTGTGTATTGAAAGAATTATTTACTGCCCTTACATTTTGAAAATCTGGATACTAACAGTGTTAGAGAAACAACTTTCTATGAAAAATAGTGACATGCAAATAATATTTCTCTATCTGCGCACATCTTGCATCATATCTGGACTGTACTTCACTTTCTATTTTGACAATTCCCAATAAAATAATTTAAATCAAAATTACAATTGCATCAAACCATAATGAACCATGCCTTCATCTTTGGCTTTACAAGGCAACAACTCCTACATAAGTCATTGTACCAGACAATACCTATCTCTCAAATGCAACAAAGAATAAAAGATAACTTAAGAAAGTGTATGTTTCAGATATGCTTCATGTGAATGAAATTAACTTGTTATGGAATCCTCAATTAAATGGTTTTGTTCTAAAAACATATATATGTATGTATTTACTATGAGGTTTATTACATTTGGGTTTCACTAGGTATAGTGAAAACTAAAGGCTATCAGAGAAATACTATTACTCCAAGTAAGCTACTACTCATTTTTGTGAACAAGTCAAACAGTATCACAAAAACAGTAGGAAACCATTGTAAGGCACAGTTTTGGTGAATGTTCCATAATTTTAAACTACAGAAAAATGAAACAAGACTGAGAGGTGTAACAAAAGTACAAAGTAACGTATTGATTTTACTCTCACATGTCCAATATCTTTTTTTTATCCTCCCCTCTGCAGCTTTCACTGATTCACTCCCACTTACTGCACTAAAATGTCCTGGATGCAAAGTAAAATGCACAGGATCATACTGAACATCAGCACTTGTTCAAACAAATGCACAGAATTTTTGTGGTGGGATTTGTGGAGTTTGTAAATTTGGTTTGTAGGACTTAATAGCTGATCTATTGCTTTTGCAAACTCAGTAAACACAGAAACTAGTTGTTAAAAAAAAATTAAAAAATAGCTTAAAAAATCAGATGAAGACAAAGTTTTCTGTGTTCTCTTTTTTTTACTTTGTTAGTAGCACAAGAAGCAGGATTATTCTGATCAATACATAGAGGAAATACAATGTGTATAAAAATTCACTGTCCTTTGAAGGAGTTTGTGCCATCAGAAGATCCAGATTACTGCAAGGCCTAAAGCAATAATACAGGGAAACAAAAGCAGACTTTTTTTCGCCCCTTGTCTCTCATACTGTTGCATACACTAGGTGTGACTTTGGATTGCTATGGAAAGAGGTGGGTATGCAATGTGAGTATTCCAGTTGCGAGGTATGTGCTAGTTACTTGTTTAGGGGTACAAGGTCTGTTCAGAAGTGCAAAAAGATGTGGGAAATACCACTGCAGCAGAGCAGAGTGCAATGGCAAGGCCTTTCTGGCAAGGACTGAGGAACTGGATCTTGCAAGAGCCTTTCTTGGAGTGGCATAGCACCCCTCACACAGGTCACAGAACAGGAGGTCAGGCTAGCCTTTAAAGTCTGGAGAGCTGCCTAATAAGATGAAGTGGCACTACTGCTACCACAGATTATGCTCCCAACCATAATACATTAATTTGAATTGGGCAGGTTCCTGGGGATTGCAACAGAAACAGGTTCAGTTGAACAATAGTGGTATCTATTTTCCTAAAATCACCAAAAAAAATCCCCCAACACCCCAAAAGCTGTACTTATCCTTTTAAATATTTAATATGCACATATATCAAGGAACAAGATAATATTTTCCCCATGGACAAATGATGGAAGTGAATTTGACCTGTGAGTAAAGACCAAATGGATCAGTTCCATTTAGCAATTCTAAAACTATAAGCAAGGTTGATGAAAGATTCTGAAGTGTACCCAGGTAGAGATATAAATGTCCAATATTAGGCAGAAGAACATGTCCACCATATGTAGACAATATCACCAGGAGATTGTTTGAATATTTAACTATTTACTGAGTCATATGGCAAGAAAAAGCAATAGAGACATTCTGTCTTAGGGCAAAGAAGGGAGAAAGGGCATTTTGTTTGACTGCACCACTGGAAAAATTGCTTCATAGTTGCTTTCCATAAGAAGCTACTGTTCACCACTTGTTGAGGGAGAGGTTTATCAGTCCAACATAGCTGGTTGTCTTAACTATGAGGCTCTTTAATAAGAGAAAGGAAGGTTCAAGATGGTCCAGAAGTGCATGTAACTCTGAAAATTGCCCAGGTAGAACATTTAGTAAATTCAACATAAATAAAAAATAACTGAGGAGAGAAACAAGTCATAGTCTCAAAAACATTGGTCTTACTTTTCTCTTTACCATCAAAACTCAAATAATCTGCACCTAAACAGTCTATGTGGAGAGGTAGGTAGAAATAGACTTAAAGTATGAATCCACACAGCATATTCATCACAGACCCAACTTAGTCTCTGTATAACTTTACTTCTGCTGTCCTAAGCAGCTCTGCAGGTTAAAATCAATTTAACTTTCCCTTGAAGTGATGCAAATATAATTGGATAAGAGACCTTTCATCATTTTACACAGTTATGACTTTTTTCTGAACTAACAAAACTTAGGCAGAATATTAAATCTTTTTCTTTTTACATTGTCCCTAATCAATCACTGTTTACTCAGCAAACACTCAGCGTCTTCCATTCCATTCTAACAGGTAAGCTACTGCCTCTAAACAAATTTTATTTAAAATTAATCACTCCATTTTGTATTCTACATCTCTGAATATACAATTCCAATAAGGTTAGTTTCCATGCAGCTTATATTTCCATGTGCAGTTCAATAAATTTAATTGAAAATGTCAAGTGATAATGCCATAGATTTCTTGGTTCCACTATATGGGGAGGAGAAAAGCAAATTTTATAAATACAATTAAGCCTTTCATCACTACATCTCTAATTGCAGCTGTTGGAATGTCAGCCTAAATATTTTCCACCCAGTAGGAAAAAATGTTGCATGAAAGCAACAAAATATTAATTTAAATTTAGTAGAAGGGGAAATATCATGTGATAATATTTACTCCAACTGCTTACTAGTGTCTGCTTTTGAATACATGATCCAATGAACAGTCACATATCAAGACACTTCCCATATTAATCAAACTGAACGGTCCTAACAACATTCCTGCAAACTTACTTGCGTTCATTGAGCTACTCAGGTATCCCTTGCTTCAAAAGCAAAGGATGTAGGTTGCACATATTTTGAAAGCTTTTCTATCTCTCTTCCGACTAAAATATCCGATCTACTTGTTGCCTCCTTAACAATCATGTTTTAAAAAACACTGATGCTAAATTTTCAGAGAAATTCCAAAATCCCAGTGGCAAGATTACCTGCAAAACCAGTCATAATATCAAAGCTAGAAAGCAGATCAGAGGTGCAGAGACTATGTGTATGTGAATTTAGTGCTTTAATTTTCCAAATGAACAATGAAAACCCTGACAGCCTTGAAATCAAATAGTTATCCTTGCAATTTTCCTTTGTTGTTTGTCTCACAGGTAATCTAAAAAAATATTCAGCTGTTTCAAGCACATGAGAGTGAATGTTAGGCCTGCACTTTTTATCAGGATATTTGTTCTTGGCAAACTATTTCAAAATAACCCTGTTCTTTGTTATTCCATCACTCTCAGACAAAAATTGCACTGTTCTGGTTATGAACAGCTACGAACATATTGATATGCAAAGAACAGTTTCTTGTAGTATTTTGTGCGAATAAAAAAGAAGAAAGTAATTTTGCAATTTCTTAAAAACAAGAAAGATTTTACTCAGAATACTCAGACCTAGTGTTTATTGATGTACATGAAAGTCACCTCAGAATCTCTAAATATAAAAATAATAAGGTTCTTTACCCTATGTTTAGTAATAAAAAAGCTGCCAATAACTTCTTCCTTTGGTGGCTGATTTAGTAAAACTTTTATGAAGACAGTAATTTTCATGTTTTAGTATACATGACAGTCACATTCTAGATGCTAAGATGCAACAAACAGAAATCAATATCCCCCAACCTGAGCATGAATTTTGTCAGCTTCCAATTATTATCTTGCTTGTGGGAAAGATCTTGATGTCACAGAATGGATAGATAATTTCAGTTGTGAAGAGATATAATCCCAGATATAACATGGTTAACCTGGCTACATTTGATAAACAGTCTATAGTTGTTTGCTGAAGTCACAAGCATTTTGTAGACCATACATTTCACAGGAAGAAAAACAAACTACATTAGGCTTATATTACGTACATAGCCATTTTCCCTTCAATCCTCAAATGAAGAAAAGTTTAATATTACAGATACTTACTATAGCAATATCTTCTCCAGACTATTTTTTGCTGGAAAACTTAATTTAAAAGAAAACTCAGTAAAGAGCAAATGCATGCACTTAAACACATTTACAGACACAAAACTAACGTGATTAGTAAACTAGAGAGCAAGGAACCAGTTTTCTTCTAGGAAATTGAAGTTGGGCTTTTTATTTCTTGATGTGAAGAAGGTTAAGGAAAAAACACAACCCAGAAAGAATCACTCACCGTTTTTTAAAATAAGGGTGTTGTGGGTGCCAAGACTGAAATTCAGTCGTACAAGGATGGTAGGTAATGCTGGTAGACATCCTCAGCACAGATCTCATCCCTTCATTTATTAGCTAGAAGCACTTGCATAAAAATGAGAGTAGTGATAGGTCTGTATCAAATATAGATGCTTGAACCTTAGCTTCCAAGGGGCTCTCAGTTTCAGACTATCTATACTGTGGAATCTGCTGTGCTGGCATAGCCTTCTCACCACATTATGAAGTTGTGGGTCTACGAAAGGCATAGAGTTCTCTGTTTATCGCTTAGGTGCTCTGGTCTTGACATCATTTTAAAGCTGTTAAAATGCTGAAAGTAGATTACCAGGGCAAGAGAGTTTTGAAGAACTGACACAATCTCATTTAGGTGAAAGAGACAGAGAAGTCCTACCTCGTCACTCCCCAAAGTGATTCTGCACCACTTCTCCTCTATGATGGTCTCTTCTTACTTTGATCATGCAAACCCCACTGATGCTGAACTACAGTCTAACTGCTTTCTAATAAAGCCACTTAAGTACATGTATTTTGAAATACTTTCAAAAAATTCAGGTGAGTAAAATTTGGAGATGGAGGGGATTCTCTCTCTGAGGTCTCTGATCAAGCAATATCAACGCTAATTTAACCAGGACATTTTCAGGAACTCATTATGTTAATGTATTCATTTTTGGGAAAGCACATCAACACACAAAGTAGGTATTTTGAGGCAGCATATAGCAGGTACAACCTTAGAAACTGCTTACTCTGGTTACCTCAGTTTTGTACCACTAAGTCTATGATAGATCACAAGGCAAAAGAGAGGTTTTACAAGCAAACTGTACATATTCAATGCTTTGGTTTGGGTACTAGAGAAAAGTTCTTCTTTGAAATCTATGCCATACAAAATTGTGGTCTAGACAGCTCCAAAGAATATTCTTAAATTCTCCACAGACACACCAGATCTCAAGCTGAATGAATTAATAATTTTTTTTTATTTAACTTTCTAAGGTTGACTTTTCATGATTTCCTGAGATGAGATTTGCCCTGCCAGTTTCCTTTGGCCTCTGCTTGATGGGTTTCCTTTCCTTTTCCTTTCCTTTTCCTTTTCCTTTTCCTTTTCCTTTTCCTTTTCCTTTTCCTTTTCCTTTTCCTTTTCCTTTTTCCTTTTCCTTTTCCTTTTCCTTTTCCTTTTCCTTTTCCTTTTCCTTTTCCTTTTCCTTTTCCTTTTCCTTTTTCCTTTTCCTTTTCCTTTTCCTTTTCCTTTTCCTTTTCCTTTTCCTTTTCCTTTTCCTTTTCCTTTTCCTTTTCCTCTTCCTCTTCCTTTTCCTTTTCCTTTTCCTTTTCCTTTTCCTTTTCCTTTTCCTTTTCCTTTTCCTTTTCCTTTTCCTTTTCCTTTTCCTTTTCCTTTTCCTTTTCCTTTTCCTTTTCTTCTTTATTCTCTTCCCTTCCCAAACCTTCCCTTAACTTCCCAAACCTTCTCCTCTTGTAAGAGACAGTAAGAGTATCAAGAGGACAAAATTCCAAAGACTACTTTGAAATAACATGTTTTGTCAAGACCTCCTACTCTCTTCCACAAATACCTTTTTC
The DNA here is from genome assembly GCF_025592945.1 of Manacus candei. NCBI lineage: Eukaryota > Metazoa > Chordata > Aves > Passeriformes > Pipridae > Manacus > Manacus candei. The sequence goes on from NW_026138097.1 coordinate 7,997,599, forward strand.
ATCACCTCTAATTTCAGAAAGGTCCAAACTATGAGAATAATAAAGCTAACCCTACACACCAACCTCTTCCCTTCTACTTTCTACCACAGAAGCATGATGAACAGCAATTTCTTACTAATGTAGACATAAGAGCAGAAATCTCTAAGGTGGGTTCAGTTATGCTCGGAAGTATGTAGGTTCAGTTATGCCATTTCCTTGCTGCGTTTTATTTTCTTTGGGAGATATATACAGTACAAAAGCATTATTCACCAATATAAATGAACATACCTTACAAGCACGTTGCTGGTATGATATCCCTTCTTGGACCATTCTTTATATGAGATGGAGAAGCTTTCAAAACCAGATAATAACACAAGTACCACCTAGAGTAAAGAATAGTTCATGCATGTGTTAATATCATAGTTCTTTTCCCTTCTTGTAGCTATCATAAAGATTCAAGCACATTTCCTGGAAAGAGGAAAAAGACTGTACCTTAAAGGACCAAAACACTATTTGAAAATCTCATGCAAGGGAGAAGACATTCCAAATCAGAAAAAAAACAGTATAGAGGAAAACGGGAGGATTCTATAGTTACAGATGTTCAATTGGGTATTTGGGATTGGCACAAACTCAATTCTAAAACAAATAAAGGTAGCGAAGATTAATTCCCTGAATGAAAATAAAAAAAAGGAAGCTTTTTCCTAAACACTTGCAAGGTGTGCATATATGAAGTGCCACTGGTTGTGTTCAAAAATCAGATTATTCTTTAAAAAATAATTAAAAAGAAGAGCATTTGATTCCAAACAGAACTTCTTTAACAGATGGATAAGGGAATGGCAGAATAATATAGTCCCGTCTGCTGTCTGAGTCCCTGCTGAGAGCTACTTTCAAGCTGATAATACAATTCTATTTGTGGCTAAAATCGTGCTGTAGTGGCAGTTTAACTCCTCAGGTTTTTTGCAGAGAGGGAGAGATTGTTTTGTTTTGTGCTTACCTAATTATTATGAAGTGTTTCTAAGATTTCAGCTAAAAAATATTGAATATGTTGCTTTTTATTTCAAAGTCACTTGTGCTAATATCTGAATTGGAAAGCATATTTGAAACTCAGTGCAGGAAAGGATCTGAGCAAAAGTTTAAGTCCATGTATTTCCAAGACAAGTACGATGAGTAAAATGACAGATTAACATTGACTTCAATGGGGTATGTATGAATTCTTTAAATAGAATATAGGCTTAGATGTTATCTAAAAAGGAGGGAATCATTGTGTTGTAGTTTTCATAGCCTCTCCTTTTTTAAACACATGTAGCACATATGCCTGTTAATTAAAAAAAAAGAAAAGGTAAAAGAACCCCACAATCACCAATAGGACTGATATAAAGAGACGGTTGCTGATTTCTGGCTGGTAAAAGAGGAGGTTATATCTTTTACTGGATCTCATGTAAATTATATAGGCAAAAGTTGTTCAAACATAATTTAGACTAATGCAATACTTCTGCAAATATGATAATACAAAGAGAGGGGGAAAAAAGCTTTATTCACTTTTCACGTTGATGTTAAAATAGAAAAAAGAAAGGTAGACCAAGACACCTTGAACTGAGTTGTGCCAAGGTACAAAGGCATTTAGTGTTCATTTCCTATATATGGATTCAGTCTGGCTCCATGACTACTGCAAGATCAGCATCAATACTAATTCTAGTTGCAAACTTACACTCATCGGCAAAAGTTGTTCTTTTTTTTTTCATGGACAAGATTTGTAAATGTCAGACAAATTCCAGAGATAGAAACACCACCACATAGAAAGTGAATGAGGTCTTTACCACCTCATCAACAGCACTGTCTTTTTCTATGAGAGGGTTGACTTACCTGGACATGAAAACATGAACATAGTTTTCAGTTGATTGCCCAGAACTGTTTTTACCACAGTAGAAATAATTTGTGTCATATATTAACAGTTTTGATTATATGAAAGCTGTTGTTTGTCATTTGTAGGCATGAAGAATGTATGCCTAGAAGCATAGCTTGACACTGACTGTTGGCTTTTCTCCAGGTTAGCCTATATCACTTTGGTTCTTTTCAGTAAAACTCCATGTCTATAAGTTTAAATGCAGATTTAATGTTATAATGATAAAAAATATTCAAGATATTCAAAATAACTTGAAAACCCCATGTGGAATATTGTCACTGACTAGCATGCCGAGAAGTCTTCTGGTACTTTTGAAGCTGTGTGGAAGTTTTATTCCTGCTAAAGAACCTGAGAGAACTGGTTGGCAACTAAGCCTCTGAAAATAAATCAGCCTGTTTTGGCCTACCTTTTAGAACCAGGAACTCATTCAAACTAGTGAAGAAGAATAGCAAAATGCCTATACCTGACTTTCAGGCCAAATGTTCTTCTCTCTGCTTCAAGGAATTTAGGAACCTGCCTTTTGCATGGGGTCCCACATTTTTTGCATTTCGCTTGCCGCAGTAAATCTATCTTTTTGGCTATCTGTATTTGGAACTGTTTTCATCTACCTCTTTCTTCAAGGAATATAGAATTTATTACCAAATCATAGCTTTCGAGAGCCAGAAGAGTTTAATAATCTTGCAAAATTTAGTGTTCTGTGACTGGGCATCCCATAGAGTTTTACCTGGTTATTCTCCTATTTTGTCCAACCAAATGAGACAGTTTAAGAGACCTAATTTAAAATCCAAGGGACAGAAAACAATTGCAATGCTTAATTAAACTTATTAGTTTGTATCTTATTTCGACTTAGAACTGGTTACTTCCCTTTCAAAGTCTTTCATCTTATTAGGTCTCTGCCTGACATGAAATAGCTTATTGAGATCAGTGTGCAACCATCAACATTCTCACTTTTAAAACCTCAAGGCCTGTACTAGAGCAAAGATTTTATATTCCACTTGGCTCACTTAGAAGAATAAGAGCACTCTGCAATTTCTTTTCCAAATAGTTCCCAGAATGTCTTCAATGTACAGGAGTGTTGGGTTTTTTGTTTGTTTGTTTGTTTGTTTGTTTCATTCCTGCTCTTTCAGACATCTAAGAAAGAACTGTAAAAAAATTTGAAGATTTCTAAGTGCTATTCCTTAATGTTCTCCATCTCCTACCTGTCTATCTACTAAAATCTTCTTATTTCAAGTACAATTACTCCTTCACTTCCTCCTACATCAATTCTCCCTTCTGTTTTATCAATAGCAAGGGGTGAGGAGGATCACTTTTCTGAGAAATAAAAATGCTGGGTTCATTTTTTAACATTAATAATGTTTTGCATTATTCAAAGCTTGGTGTTGCTTCCCTTCAGAGCATAACCCTTTCCCTTCACACTCTTTTTTTTGCCCTTCAAACTCAATAAGGATGAAGATAAAATGGTGAAAAAGAGAATTAAAAAAGGGGGGGGTGGAGGGGAAGGAAGAGGTTTAGTGTTTACAGCTATTTTTTAATACTCCACTTGTTTAAAATAGCTCTGAAATAATGTGGTGGCTTAACCTTGGCTGCCTGCCAGGTACCCACCAAACTCATTCCTGCTTAACAAGACAGGGGAGAGTGCAAGATGAAACATCTCGTGGGTCAAGATAAGAATAAGGAGATTGCTCACCAATTACTGTCACAGGCAAATGAGACACAACTTGGGAAGATTAATTTAATTTATTACCAATTACAAATAGAGTAGGATAGTGAGAAAACAAAACAAAACACACTTTCCTCCCACCCTTCCCTTCTTCCCAGGTTCAACATCATTCCTGATTCTTCTACTTTCTCCCCCACCCTGAGTGGACCAGACGGGAATGGAGTGTTGCAGTCAATTCATAACACTTTCTGCTGTTGTTTACTCTTTTGCCCCTGTTCCAGCATGGGCTCCTTCCTATGGGATACAGCACTTCATGAGCTACTCTAACATGGATACTTCCCACAGTCTCTTGTTCCTGCCAGGAGCCTGATCCAGCACAGGCTGTCCATGGACTGCAGCTTCCTTCAGGTCATGTTTACTGATGATGCCTAGGGTCCCCCATGAGCTGCAGATGGATATCTGCTCCAGAGTGGGCCACCATGGGTTGCAGGTGGACAGCCCACCTCAGCATGGTTTCTCATTCAGGAGCTGCAGAGGAATCTCTACCTGGATGCCTGGGGCACCTCCTTCCCCTCCTTCTTCACCTTGGTGTCTGCAGGGCTGTTTCTCACATTTTCTCACAGCTGCTGTCTAGCATTTTCTACTCTTTCCTAAATATGTTGCAACAGAGACACCACCATCACTACTGATTTGGCTCAGATTTGGCCAGTGGTAGGTCCGCTTTGAAGCTGGATGGATGCTGATTTTGTCCAACATGGGGACAGCCCCCAACCTCTTCTCACAGATATCACACCTCTACCCTACAAAAACCTTCAATATAAACCCAATACAATTAACAATGCATTACAGATTTAGACAAAGGTTTTTGTCTTTTTTTTCTTTATTTATCTAGTACTATAAAACAGATATATTCATATCAAGAGTAACTGACAGAGCAGGACTTAAAAAAAAAGTAACTACCATTCATAATTACATTATTTCATTTATTGGATTGATTTTGAGTGTGTTAGATATTAAAATAATGAAGGTTTACATAACAATGAACTACTTGTGCTAAGCAATCTCCAGTTATGTAGCATGAATTAGTTAGGACTTTCCCAATAGCTTCTTGCTCTCAGTGATTAAAATAATTGCAGGAGTCAATGGATGCCTCTATGAATAGTTACTATTCAGTGCCAAAGCAAACAAAGCCATTCTTCAGAACTTTGCCAGGGAATCCCCAGTCTTAAAAGTGAATATTCCACTTTCACAGTACAGGTAGACCTTCTCATCCTCTTTTGGGTTATGTGATAACATACCTACAGTGAATGGGCATGCATGTTGTCAGGGAGAAGTAATGCACTTAGATGTGCCTTTCCTAAAGGATTAATAAGGTCATGAGAATTGCACAGATATTTATGGTTTGCAGAGCACGCAGAAAGAATTTATGTTATATTTTAGGAAGAATAATATGCTAAAATGTGATGGTAAAATTAGAGAGATTGCTCTCAAACCTTAATGATTATTCTTCTTTTAATTGATAAATAGGAGATAATTCTGATAGAGTTGATAAAAAGGTATAACTAAGGTGGGTGGCTCCATCTGCTTACAATTAAACAAGAACAGATTGCTTCTCTTGTGCAGATTTTTCAGAGGCTAAGACTTGAAAAGGTAAATTTATCGCTAAGTAGGTCAAGGTGCTTATCTTTATATTAACAGAGAATTTCCTGCTCCATTTTCACTTGTGTCTTTTTGAGGTAGGCTCACAAAGAATGAAGGTAAAAGTCACTATAAGCATATGCTCAACTCAGCTGTGAAAATGATAACGTGAAATGATGAGAAACATCTAACATTCTTTCAGCATGCCTTTCAGTCTGAAGCTTCCCTGAAAATAAAATTATTCAGTTTTACACTAAGAGTAATTCAAATGGAATGGGACTTTCATAACTGTGAGGGCTTTTTGGTTTTATGGGTTTAATTGCTTTGGTTTGATGCCTCCATTTGCCCAAGAGGCAGAGCAAAGACATCATATCAAGATGAGTGATTTCAAATAGATCAGAAAGTGGAAATAGGAAATCTTTAAAACAAAACCCAAAATCTGATTTGAAGAGGTGAAACTGAGAAATTCCAAGTTCCAATGATTTTCAGATACATATCTTAAACGTTTCTACTATAATTGCAGTAGTAGAGTCTTTGACTTGCAGACCCTTTTAATACTTAGATAAAAACAGTGAAGTGGCAATGCAGCTGAATGGTCCTGTTGGTCCTTTACTGCCAACAGTAACCACAACTGAAATTCACACTTTTCTACAGCACAATATTGTAGTAACTATGCAGCTACCCAAAACATGGAGCAAGAATTTGAATTATGTTTAGGAAAATAACAAAAAAAGAAACATATAAAAGTGACGTAAGAAGAAGAGGAATAGTTTGCTAAATAATTGTCCTATGTAAAAGATCTCAAGAGAAATTATTAGAATGAAGTGGTTTTAATCCATTAGAGCATATTTGCTGTTTACTGCTACTGACATTATTCTCTGGTTATGATTTGAAATGTGACATTGGAAAGTATCAATATATAGGATAAAAAACAGTATACTACTAAAAGGTTATCTTACACCCCTTTAGCAGCATACATCATTTTTCAACAAATAAGATAAAAAAAAATGCAACTGGAACATACAGATAGATTATTAATGAAATTATTTTTTAGTCACTGGAGTTTCTAAAGAAAATAAGTTAATTAAAAACATATATAAATATTTCATTCAGCAAGAAGATTCACTTACATTTTTAGAAAATGGAAACTGGTCAAACGATCTCTACTTCATTAGACTTGTTAAAAAATTGTTGCAATGAAGAATAAACTTATTATAATTATATCTTGAATGAGCTTGGAAAGAGGGAGGGATACCATGCAGAAAGGACTGGAAAAGGATAAAGCATTTTAAATTTTTTGCATTTTTAAAGCAAAACTATTTGATTACAACATAGAGAAATATAATTGTCAACATTTCCAAAAAAACTTTTTGATTTTTTTCACTCTATACCTACATGAAGATTTAAAAAATTCCAAATACTCCAAACCGAAGATTTCTCTTCTCCTTGTCCCCTTCTCCCTTCCACTCTTCCCACACAGTAAAACAACAGGAATTTGGATCTTCTGTTTTTGTTTCACCAGGAAATAATTTTTTTTGTTCTTTTATTTTCCCCTCTTTCTTCCCCTTTAGGAGGCTAAGGATAACATCTTGGTCCCTAGTGAAGTCAATAGAAAAATTCCCACTGCCTTCAATAAGAATGGAATATCATCCAGAATGCTCATATTCCTGAGACCTTTGTACTATATGCAGAATAAATTATAGCTGGTGTCCACCTGTCATTCTTAATTTTCCTGCTTGTCTTTTTTCGCTCAGTTCACAAATTTTTTCTAACCATCTGATTTTTGAGCAATGGGTTTCAGATATTATGAGAGGGGTGAGATGCAGGGATTTTGTATCACTCTATGATGGCCCCTGCCAAGCGATAATGGATTGACATTGACAAATCCCTGAGAGCTAGACCTGACAGTTAACGGATGCTGTGAGATCAGTCTCAGAGAACAGTTTAAGGTTAAGGGGCAAAAGCAGTGCGAATACTCCACACTTGTCTGATTTTGAGTCTTCCAAGCTAAATGTGTTGAAAGCGAGAGAAAGCAAGCCAGCGGTGGCAAAGAGAAAGCAGGGCGAGAAGAGACGGTACAGTAAAATCTTTACATCGAACCCAACACATCAGTCATTGCAGAATTCTTCACAGACTACAGGTAGTGATGATTTATAGGTGGTAAGCTTCAATTTGGGAGACCATAAGCACATTCTTTGATCTAGACTTCTACAGATTTGTTTCCTATGTACTCAGTAAGTAATAAGTGATTTGCTATTGATTTGTCCACAGGCAGAAGAAAAGTGGATTGGTGCTGTAACCCCAACGTGAATGGGAACTTCAGGGACATTCCTACAGAAGGGAAATGCACACAGACATAAAAATGTACAGATACTTTTAACTTGCCAAGTCTCTATCTCCCAAAAATGCCCCAGATAAAGCTTTAATATTGACAAACCCTACACAATTGCTTTTACTTTAAATCAGTGTTTGATCACAGGTAATAATAGAAATATATGATAAAGAAAAATCCCTTAACAGTCATGACCTGAAATCCCATACCCAGATTCTCAATGTACAGCAAGTATAAAGAGCTTAAAATGTTGCTAAGAATAAGAACATACGGTAAAAAAACAATCTATAGGAAATGCTTTAATTAACAGCTTAATTTTTTAATTCCATCGTTAGTGCAAAACAGTACAAAGCTATCCCCTGTATTTTGCATCATGAAGCTGGATGGTTGATTTGTTATATCTAGAAAATTTTGCCTTGATTTTTGTTTTTAATTTTCAGTGTTGTGGACTTACATACAGAATAACATATGAAAAATATCTTCAAATATCTTCAAAAATGTCTTTCAGCATTTGAACTTAATTACTCAGATGACAAGGCTGTATGAATTGTATCTATCACACTACGTCCTGACCACACCTACGTAGGGTCATATAATGTAATTGCAAAATACATTAATTCTTTGATTGAGTAAATCTCAGGACATTGCTCATGGGCAGAAATAAAGAGATAGGAGTCTTACAAAAATTGATAATACATTACAACTCTCAAAGTTTAAATCAATTTTTTTATTGCTTTGGCATGTTTGGAAGCTTTTTTAGACTTACTTTGTTTCCTGTATCTTCAAGTTACTTTACAAAGTCAAAGTCAGATAAATTATGCTTTAAGTTCAATTTACTAAAAATTTCCCTGCTCAAGGACAACTTAAGTAACAGCAAATAATTGGGCTTTAATGACCCAGTTTCTTCACCAATCATTCTTTGTTATAATGGTTTGAAACAACAACAGTAGTATGTCATAAATTTTTTATACTCAAATATTGAGGCTACTCTATTTTGACTAAGGGTAGCTTTAGTTAGCTAAGAAACATGAAAGGATGAGTCTGAGAGCTTAGAAGGTTTGCCTCCATGTCTGTATCTCACTTAATAATGACTTATTCTCTCAAGAAAAATCAAGGAAATTACAATAAAATTGCAGAATTTTATTCTTTCTGATGACTACAAAAACATGTATAAGTTAAGCTCAGCCACTGACACAACTCTCATGTTTTATTCAATAAAGGTGTCAACCTGCTTCAGGGGTCAAAGGTAATATAAGCATGAGACAGGATTTTTGTTTCTGATCTGCAATCACCCATTTAAATGATTAAGTACCACAACACTGGGGGGGTTTGTATTCCTGCACTATCAATTTAATTGCAGACTAATTTTCATATAGAAATACTTGGGGGAGGGGTGTAAAATCTATGTGGGGTTTCTTTCTCTTAGGGACTGCATAACTGAGTTGGTCATAGCGACATGATATATCTCATATGTAATATGTGAATAACATGGCACTAAAAACTGGCACATTCTCAGGGTGAAAAAAGCAGAGTTTTATATCCCCTTTTTGAACTTATAAAATTTTATATTAGGCAGGATCGGAACCATAGTTTATATAGACTACAGTAAGCCAAGGTGAATGGTAAATCAAAAGATCATTTACAAACACATACCTCCCTGTTTGCTAAACCAGGTTATTTTATTTTGCTAACCCTGAAGTCTTAGGCCACAACAAATTAAGACATTTTGAAGAAAAAATAGTAAAAGTCTGAAACAAATTGAGACATGCATTTCATGAGTACATGGGGTAAAATAGTGAAAAACACTTGTAACATCTTAACACTTAAAATCATTTTCAAGGCCAAACTGAGCATTAAGAGGAGACATTACAAAAGGTCCTAAAAGGTATCACCAAGGAGCAGACCTAGATAAAAGACAGTTAATTATGCTCAGAGATATTTATTACCTCAAAGTGTCTAAATAAAATGTAGCTTTAAACTATTATCCAAGCAAAACCAATGATTTGAACTGGTTCTTTTTACTCTGTATTGATATTCTGTAGAGAAAAACATACATAAGCACAATTTTTTAAAACACACCCAATACCAACAAGCATAATTTTTAAATGGAAAGAACATCCTGAAAATTAATACTCTTTCTCCATCAGTTTGACTTTCTGAAGAACACAGCTTTGAAACCTTTGTTTGCCAGTAAGCATATTGAATATGAATAAAAATCCATGCTCCTTGTTTTTAAGTGAGGGTAAGTGGTGGCAGATACATAAGAAATACAGAGTTAAAATGAAAATGCACGGAAAATAATTTTCTCAGGAGTACTTCTCTAATTTTGGAATCATAATTACAAAGTGAAGTTACATATGGAACATGAGAGAAAACTAAAAATGCAGACCCTTATTTAGCAAAGCAAGATTGGGTATTCATGAAACAATTGAAAAATGCATGTTTACACTTAGCATTTTACTTAAAAGAAAATCTATATAAATTTATATTGTTTGTTCTTTGCTTTTCTCTGATAGTTAGAAAACAGCTGTTCTATTGCTTTGGACTTTGACTGGCTAGATTGCAAGGCTCAATAATCTGTCTCGGCTCAGGGTTAAGTGATGGAATTCATTTAAATGCCCCAGAAGTAATCATCCACAAAGAGTACATTATTTCTTTTTTATGAATTTTCAAACCTAATACTGATGGGTGGCATGCAATTAAACCTGATCAATATGTAATTTAGGTGGGCTGACATGTTTTCAAATTCTCAGAATATAGATTCTTTCAATATTGCAAGAGCTTAGTGAAATACTCAGCCCTTATGAAACAGCCAAAGCAGTTTAGTACAGTAAAACAACAAAAATGTGCCTGTTCCGAAGACAAATGGGGGAGAAATTAAACTTAGAGACAGTTACTTTTCAAATAATTCAGTATATTCATATTAAAATGAGGCCTTTCTTAACATATTCAAAAGAACTTCTTTGGTAGAAATTAATATGAATATATAAAGGTTTATATACTCCACTATATAAAGCTGGGGATTATTTTTTTATCAGGGTATTTAAACATAGCTCTGAGAGAACTGAGTTATGATAACAGCGAGTTATGTATCACAAATGTTGCTTCTAAAAGACTATATTAGGAAAAAATGAAAGAAAATTTGTTTGGTTTTTTTTAAATGTGGTTTATCATAATGATGCTTTATGTTAAGCTAATAAACAAGGAGAAGTACATTGCCTTGTGACCCTAAAGGTCATCGGTGACAGTCTCTAGTATTACTAATTACCTTGCTGTCATTTACACAATAAGAATTACACTTGAGTTCTTAAAATCTTACATGGAACAATTCTAAAATTTATACCTGAGGTTCTAGTCTGCTTCCTCTCCTACTGCACAGGAGGGACCCCCATTGCTTTAAAACAAACAAACAAACAAACAAACAAAAAACATAATCACATGTTATTGCCTAAGAAAGCAATATTTAACAAAGCAAGGAAATTTTTTAATCTTTTTTATCCTAAGCTTATCTATAATTTTGCAACTGGTTTTACATAACAAGGAAAGACTGAATTGTCTGTTTTCTCTAACTGCGATGCTTTATTATCACATATAAACATAGTTTCTCAGCTGTTTCTGTTTAGCTTTTTTTATCTCTCTTAGCATTATTTTTACTTTACATTATACAACTTCTGTAAATGCTGAAGATACATTGAATATTTCATACCTGTAAAGTACAAATATGAATAACACCTAGGATAAATTTTCAGATTGTCAAAGACTCTGCCAAAACCTGTTTTCTGTTTTAAGAGTTTTCAAAATATCTAACCATCTTGTTTTGCATTTATTCCATATGAAACTACATCACTCATTCTCCTGTGAAGTTTCAGAGATGGCAATGAGCAGTGTCAGAATTTTGAAATCCTTTTCTCATTAAGTGGGGGCAGACTGAGAGAAAGTGGATTCCTGGTGTGTTTTTTTTTTTTCATGGCTATCTGGGTGTAAATCTGCTATAAGTCCTTTGACTTATTCTGGATTTTTTGGAATGTAAATCCAATAAATGCACGCAAACCTCTGCCCCCCATTGCGCACCCCGGGACTGTGGTACCCACCTACCAGGCTAATCCTGCAGAAAGCAACAGTACCCTTGAAGTATGCTGAAGAGGGTAATCTAAGTGCCTATGCACTGAAAACTCAGTGGTAGGAGGCCTGTGAACATAGAGGTGCTAGGACACACATGGAGCTACAAATGGGGAAAAAATTGGATAAAGTACTTGTTCTGGACTCCAGCTGACACTTCTCCCCACCGTTCAAGGTGCAACCAGTTCATTTTCCAAATGACCTGCCCAGACTGTACACTGAGTAGACTGGTCAAGGTTTCAAATTACCAACAAACACTTGTCCCTCACAAAAGTCAAAAGGCAAAAAAAAAAAGTCATGATTATTTTAGGTCAGCTGAGAAGGCGGTTGTTTTTTCTGCAGAAAAAGAGTCTGTATGAGTAACCAATAATGAAGAAATTCAGAACAAAAAGCAAGGGCAGCCTACTACAAAAATAATTGCTGAACAGATAACATTTATATGTCCAACTTCAGATCCTTTTCTTGTATTCTATTCAGGACTGGATTTCAGTGAGTGCCAAAATCAAGGAACTAAATATCACTAAGAATATTAAAAATATTTTGGAAAATAGAAGAGGTTTACTTTGAAAATGCACCTCCTACGTGCCAAATGTGAAACTAAGAGGTAGCAGTTACAATATAAATTGAAAATAGAAATATATTCATTTTCAGTAGGGAAGAGCACTCTAAAATCAAGCATCTTTATAAAAAATGCATTAAGGGTTTTCAACATCATGCTAAAAGCTGTAGGATTAAATAGAAAACATTCATTAAAAATTTCTACAGAAAGCAATATATTACTATCCCAGCTGCAGAAAAGTGTTTCATTTGCAAATTAATAAGCTTTTGTAATAGCTACAGCTGATTTGATTTATACATAAATACTATTGACTGTTTACTGTTAAACACCAGAAAACCTTCTACAAGGATTTGTTTCGCCTTGTAACAAATATGAATATGGTATCACAGCACCACACAACAGGGGCTCCAGCCCTTGCCCCACAGAGGCATTGGGTGCTTCCTGCCTCTGCCAAAATCCATGGGAGCTGGCTGATGGCAGATACTACATGGAGCCCAGAAGGATCAGGCCCACCCCTGCCTTTAATAAAATGCTAAGCGAGTACCTTCGATGTGTCATTTTGAAATGCCTGAAGTGATATGAAGGGGAAGACATTCTCTGAGCTATTTGCTGGTCACTGGGACAGAAATGACAAAGGATTCTGTCCATTAGTTTTTCAATACAGTGTTCAATAGCAGTAGGAAATTGATGGTGTAACAGTGGCATCACATTGGGGAAACTTATGATGCGGACAATAGCACTTCCAATAAAAGGGCTTTTGATTTTCTGTGTGTCAAACTGTTTTAATATTAGGGCATTTCTAGGTCAATGAAGGGTTAATGTAGCACCATAAATCATATCCAAACAAGAGCCCTGTAACTGCCTATGTCGAAGAACTATTCTACTAAGGTCAAAAAAGCATTAAGACAAGAAAAGGAAAAACACACACACAAAAGTAGGTTGCAAAAGCAATGCAGAGACACATCTATTCCACTGCCCCAAAACTGACATTGACACAGCATACTAAAGAGAGTGAATAATAGGTGAATTAGAAATTAATGATTCCTCTGCTATGTAAATGGCAATTAAAGGACATGCCATGCTGCAGGCTCTGTCCTAAAACTCTTCTCCATTTGTTTGGATTGAAATTCATAGCATATGTAAATGCAGCAATGAGACCTGATATGTGTTTACTAAAAGCTAGAAATCTGGACACAATTTCAACAGATACGTTCTTATATTTATATTTACAAATTCACCTTTAAAACAGGTTTTCAGAGGGAAAAATAAAGTGTTATTTAGCTGATTTCCTGGTATGAGTAAATAATGGTTGCACAAAGTAACACATTATACCTTCAACACAGCACAGTAGCAGAACTCAATAACTTAAATTGATTATAATCCTACACATCAAAGTGTTACTCTAACAAAGCAACACAGTGGCTGCTATTTGTAAGTGCCTTCTGTCCTGAAAGGTGTTGGAAAGAACAGTTTCCTTTCATGGTGTCAAAGTGTTAAGTTTTTATCTCATAAACCATCCCTTCATCTCCATTACATGTAAGTTCAATTAATAAAATGACAAATTCAATAAAGAATAGAAGAGTTGCAGTAAAGAAATGTGTCCGTTGTTTTGTTCATGCTCCTAGTTTAGTATGGCTACATCTATCAAATAATGTACAGAGAAAAGGCTTTTAGAGCCACAGAATCCTTTAGGGATATTGTCAAGCAGGAGAAGATCACAGTCCAATACTGGTTTATTAGTGAATTACTAAGATCTACTCAAAATAAAAATTCCAGTCCAGCTTTGGGAGTTACTGTACCTTGTAGTCAGTCTAAGAAAAGAATGATTCAGAACCAGGTAAACTTCGACACATTTGTCATTTAAAATCTGCAAATTCCTGCAATATTCTGTGCTAGCATGTGAAACAAATGGGCTTCTGGGAGGGAAAGCTGCATTGACAAACTCAGCAAAGAGCAATTTTCTGTCATTTAATGAAGGATGGAGGGAGGCCTTGATAAAGTACCCACTCATTACAAGTTTGTTTTTGTACGTGTGTCTGTGTGTGAGACAGAGAGAATGTGTGTGTGTTGATGAAAGGGTAATCTCACTAGTTTAATCTTCTGAGACAAGTTGGGCTTGCTAAAAGCACTCTTTATTTTCTTGTAAATTCAGTCAGGCACACTGTCACATACATAATATCTTCATGCTGGTGTTTCCTTTTTTCTAAAAGATGCATAATATTTATCCCTGCTCATATGTTGTCTCTTTTTGTCTAAAATGCACCAGTCAATCAATCAAGTGTTTCTCCCTCCTTAGCATATATGAAATATTATAAAAATGGGGAAAAAAGGTTGTAGACACATACAGATTGTATATAAAGCAATCAAACACTTGTGTATTATGGGCAGTTTTCAGAACCAGGTAAGTCTTTACTGCACATCATTCTAGATAACCTCTGAAAATAAGACAATTCCCTATTTTCATCTTCTGCTTAACACTTAAAGCAGAACGAGCAGATTTTTTCATTACTGTCATAAAGTCAGCTTTGTCGTTTAGTATATCTGTAGGAAGGCTGTGGCCTTAACTTGAAAGAAATTAGCAAAACATGTATTAAGAAATGCTCATAAATTGTGAGTGCACATTGTATCTTAGTAACTTGTAGTCCTCAAAGACTTACTACAACTCTGTGAGTGAAACAATGTTCATGAAGTTGAGTACATAAAACCATTGCAGACTGAGGGATTTGATGACTAAAACTCAAATATGCCATTCAATGTCATGTATTGCTGTCTGTTTCTTTTATGAAACAGTTTTTATATTTTGCCTTTATGTATAATAAAATACTGCATCACTAACAAACTAGTTCAGACACTTCCTAATTAAAACATAACTCATGAATTCTGTTTTTATTCTTTTGGGTGAAAACCATTCATCGGTTTTGGAGTAAAACATAATTAATTATTTTCCCAACAAAAATTAAAACAGCATAGGTGTGACTGGAAGTGTGGCATATTTATACAACCTCAGTTTTTAAGATATTTGATAAACACCCCAAAGAGCAATCCTAAGCCTCCCTGGTCAAGGTCCTGATTTTGTTAAAGTCAATGAGGCAGATGCACAGCCAGTTGGATTTTCTCACGGATTTCAGTGAAAATTTGTATCAGCTGGAATCATAGTATAAATATTGTCTTGTCTTAGATAGTGGTGACTAGATTTACCTCAGTTCCTTTACATCAGGAAATACTTATAGTTGTGGTTAGTAAACAAACATCAGTCTGCTAGCGTCGTTAACCATATGCTTATACATAAATAAAGAGGTAATTTCTAAGGAGACGTGATGGCTTACGCTGTACTAGAAAAAACAAACAAACAAACAACAAAAACGACCCCCCACCCAACCACATAAAAGAAGACTGATAACAAAAGAACTATGACAGTTTGTAATGTTAAAATTTCCTAGCATTCCAATTAATAAAATTATGTCCATATCAGAAACCTACAATTTCAGGACTGTTGCTATTGTTTCCTGTTAGCTTCTATAATTTTTACATGCACATGTGTAATTATAAAGTCATAACATGTGTATGCAAATTCTACGCTTCTCCTCTCTTCCACTGCCCTTTTTCTTCTTTATTGATAGTAAAAAAAGCATCTGAACTATTTTATGTAATGTTTGGATTGGTATTGCAAAACTGAGATACGAACAGTATTTCTTTCCCTATATATGGAAATTGTTTACTAAATAATAATTAGTTGGATGCCTTAAAACATAGAACATCAAAACTTATTAAGAGAGTACATATCTTGGTGTATGCTTGTTAGAATAAGGATAAGATTTCATACTAGTTCTCTAAAGCTGTATATTTTATTATGTAATCTGCATTTCATAACTATGCTGCTATTTAAACATCTTGGCTAGCAAATTATTTAAAAAAAAACTATTACAAGCACATATCACCAAATTTATATAATAAGTTCTATAAATAAAAGTTACCTTAGATTACCTAGTTCAGATGATGTGAAAAACAAAATGTTCTGGAAGTCTTTTACATTTAGACCCTACAGTGTTTTCAGCCAGAAGCCAAAGCAATGATATTCCAATACTTTTGAGAAGAACAAAATTAGCGTTTGCTAGCCAAAGCAGCCCATAGGTTTGACACTGAAGCATTGCAGTAAATACAGCATTCCAGTTGGTATCAGTTCCCAAAATTGAGAGCCAGTGATACATTACACATTCTGTGTCTGATTCAGCATTTACTTGTAATGCAGTCATAAATCTGCTTTTGCTGGCCACGTACATCAAACTTGCAACTACTTTGTATTGAAAGACATGTTTGGTCCATGTCTGTTCATTTCCTCAAATTTTATGGCAATGGGACTCTTTCCTGTACTGTACATGTGCTGTACCTGAATGTGAATTAATTCCAGACCATTTTAAAAAGACATGTTTTTATTCTGAAATAAGATTAACACATTCTAGCTAACATTTTACTTTATAGGTAAATGCAAGATTTCACAGCAGAGGTATGGAGACCAAGGAAGCTTACTGGAAGTTTCAAAGAGAGAAAGTGAAAAAAAGAAACCAACCCCAAAAAAACCAAAAAACCTACTCATGCCCCCCCCCCCAAACAAAACCAACCCCCAAAAAACTACACCAGAAAGAAACAACCCACTATCTCAGATCTCAGTCCTCACAGACCACCATCTAATCAAATCTACCTAGGTAAAATTCACCTCTACATGAATATAACCAGTTTTTACACACAACCTCATTCAAATATTTGCACAGGATTGTTGCTCCAGTTAGCAACCAGAATACATTCTAGGAGTATGTTAGTGCTGTACACCCTCATTGAAGACAGCATGGAGAATCATTACCTCGCTGAAGTAGTGTATGACCTCAGCTCATAATGCTCTACAGTGAAAATAAACAGTAAGCCCTTAAAATTACCACTGCTTTACCGAGAGTTGGTTAAAATAATGCTTTCCTCTTTTCGTTCCTGCACCTCTTCAGAAAACATTTTTTTCCTAAGCTATTTCCCCTTTTGCTGATTTGGAATGAAAACATAAAATACATCCAAAGAATTAATGACATAATTTACTCAAGTATTCTGAAAACTCATGAAATATACCTCATGACAAAGTTTGCAGCAGATTCTCAACCTCTAGCAATCTTCTAAAGAGCCTTTGATTTCTTATTTTTAATACTGGCTGATTAATCATGACCTTAAGAGTACATAGGAAAAAAAGGATGTGTTTACGTGTTAAGTGAAAGGACCTATTTCTAAAAGATTATGTAGATGTTGGCAGAGGTTGCTTTCAAGAGGTAGATTTTCAACAAAATTAAAAAGAAACTAAAAGAATTCCTACCTCTTTGTTCTGACAAGCCATTGAACCCATCTTTCATTTTAAGGTTTTTTTGGTATTTCTGTTTTTGCTGTTGCAGCAGCAGCATACTCAGTCCAGGATCACACGGATATAAGTCTTGGACCATAAGTATCATTTCCGTCACTACAAATCTGGGTTGGTCTGGCCAAAGACTAATTCAGCTTCAGTTAAATTTTTCCTCACTAGCCATAGTTAATTAGATTATACCAGAGACTGAGAAGTTAAAAATAGTAGGATGCATGGTCAAAGACCCCTTCTTCCAGAAATCCTAAACACCCTGAAGCTGTGTCAGGGGAGGTTTGTTTAGGCTGGGTATTAGAAAAAGGTTCTTCACCCAGAGGGTGGTCGGGCAGTGGAACAGGCTCCCCAGGGAAGTGGTCACAGCACCAAGCCTGACAGAGTTCAAGAAGTGTTTGGATCATACTCTTGGGTACATGTTGTGTTGAGTTGGACTTGATGATCCTTGTGGGTCCCTTCCAACTCAGCATATTCTATGATTCTATGAACTCTATACCAGATAGAAAAAATCAGAAGATTCTTGCTTCAACTCAGTACAACTGCTTTATTTTCACACCTGGTAGAAAACCAGTACAACAATCCAGGAGATTTTTTTCTAGATCAATGAGCAAGGTCTCGTCTTACTTACACAAATATACTCTAAACTACTTTAACATGGAGTATGTTGTTTGGAGAACAATCCTCATGTTCCCCCTTTTAGTTATGTAAGCAGCAGTAGAACATAAAAATTTCTCAAATGCCTCTCAAAGATGACTGATGTTTGGACAATCACCATGGTATTTTTCTTTTGAATACTGTTTCAAAACATTTTTTTTCCTCTAAAACTTACTCTCAAAAGCCCTTTCTCCATTTGAAATAAGAAATCAGATTTTCAGAACTGAAAATAAAAGTTACTGCTCCTGTGCTTGTATAAATACCAGTCTAATCAGAATACAGTATATTATTGGATTTTTAATTTTCTTTTGAAAAGACCTGGCTATGTTAAGCAGCCTTTAGCAAGCTGTCACAGATGAGACCAATAAGCACATCCTGACTTAACACGCATCAGGGGTTGCCAAGGTAACACTGTCAGGGGACTAGGGTCAGGAGTCAAACTGACCAATATTGAGTAAATTACATTGGTTGGAATGATTCCCCCTGAGCTAGTAATGATATGGCATGCACATAGTTTTGCTCTGCAGACTGATAAATACTGCATTTGAAGGCTAAACAAGGAACAAAGCATAGAAAAATGATTCTCTATAGACTGCCATAAACATTAATTCGCATCACTCTGAGATCAAAAAAATACCATCATTGATATTATCACTATTCCTTTCCTGAAGAAATTTAACAAAAGGACTAAGGTTTTTCACTTCAAAAAGCAAAATAAGCAATAAGCTAAAACAACTGGAAAGGGCAACGCATGCAAAAGGGACCAAGTCACTTTTCATACTGTGCACCTTGTACAGTCCTTTATTGATATGAAAGGTATCACAGAATCTTTCCTAAATAAAACTGTACCTGACATCTTGTGACAGCCAGCACAATGAACTTCCTTATTCCCTCCATACATAAGAAATAATTTTTTCCAGTTGTGAGTCACCTGAAATAAATAGAAAAGGCTGAAATGTGCTGTCTAATACCTGAATTCTACTAAAACAACTTATGACAAATTCATTGTGAAGCAAGTGAACTACACTGGTCTCATGTTAATGTTTGAAGAAACTTGAGGTGAAGTCTATTGGTAACTGAAAGCATGAGTATAACAAAAAATCTGTTGCTGACCAGCCAACATATCACATGAGTCTTTCCTGATTTCTTTGAGTCCCAATGAGACACCACATTTGTAAAATCAGCAAGATTCAAATTTACCTTTACAACAGAAGTCTGCAAATACGACACACCTCACAATTTCAAATCTTATTTATTTGCTCATTGCTTGTATTGCCTTGCTTTTTTTATAAATTCTTCTAAATATGTCAAATAAGTATTGAGTAGAAGTGTTTGATTTTTCATTTCTTAAGTCCACATTTTTCTTTCATGATCGTAATTTTCACCCTTTTAATGTTTCAGTTTGTTTTTTTCTATAATTAATTGAATACTTATTTTCAAGGCCACATTTACTTCATTTTCTTCTTTAAGCTATTTCTTTCTTTTTCCTTACTGCATTTTCCTCTCCCCAATCCCTGCTACCAGGGAGCACAGACAGCAAATCTTTTTTCCACCTTCCATATCTCTGTCTCCAAACTAACAGATTTAGTATCTTTTAAAACAAGGTACTTTATGTTCTGTCAACAATGCTTTAAAAATTGCTCTTGTCTCTTGTATGATGGTTTTTGTCACCAATGGTTATATAATATTTGCATATACATGCACACATCATTGTTTGTTACCAAACACCCGGTACCATGTTGAGAACAGATTTCTCCATTAACCTCCTGTCAGAAAATAACATAACCTCTTTTTCTCACAAATGCAAACTGTTTCAGATCCTGTCTCTCTTTTTCTGTCACTGTTTGGGTTCTGTGTTTCCAAGATAAACTTTACTGAAGAAATACAGAGGAGCGGCTGCTGCTCACAAGATTTACGTTGTTTGTGCTCATTGCTGTATAACAGTAGTCACAAGCACCCTGAGTCAAGCTTATTGAACAGCCACCTAACTACCCATCAATTTCTAATTTGATTTGTACCTCTGGTATGTTAAACATAGAAAGGGAACAGTGCAAGTTTTCTCATGGACAAAGTGAGACCTGGTGCATCTACTTTCTCCATGCTGGTGTGGTTTTCTTTGGCCTTGGTGAAACGTACCAGCCAATCTATCCACAATCCTTCTCGGGAGGGAAGAAGGAAAGAATAGCAACGAAAAATTGTTTGCTGTGGAGGAAAACCTACAGTTACACCAAATTAGGCAAGACAGATCCCTGTGATGAAAGAGTGGAGAAGAGCCTGCAGAGACAGGCACTTAGGAATTGCCCAGGAGCTCTTCTTAAACATATACTTGGAAGTGTTCAAGGTCAGGTTGGATGGGGCCCTGAGCAACCTGGTCTAGTTGGAGGTGTTCCTGCCCATGGCAGTGGGCTTGGAGCTAGGTCACGTTTAAGGTCTCTTCCAGGCCAAGCCATTCTATGATTCTATCATCAGCTACTCCACCCTTTTTTTGGTGCAGCCACCAGCAGAGCAGAGGAGGTATTTTAGGAAGCAGTGCAGTGAAGTGCCACCTCTCTGCTGAGCAGAGGCAGGTGACTCCTAGATCTGGGCTGTGATCTAATTTACGTATCAAAAGAAAGCTACAGGTGCTGCTTTTTTTCTGATGTGAAAGTCGAGAACTTGAGTTCTCTGGCTTTGCTGGACAGATTTCCAGAGTGCAGTTAAGTGTATTCTCTCAAACACAGACAAACCCAATTTAGCCCCTTTTCTAGGAAAACTCTATTGTTGAATTTGTGTTGTAAAACCTGTCCCAAAATAAAAGCATAAATGAAGATAATCACTACACATTCAGTAATAGGAAGTTTGATGATGTGGCAGAGCAAACTAGTTTGTGTCTTCTGAAATACCTGTGCAGTACATTTTATAGGCAGTGAGACTATGGAGAAATGAATACTACTCCAAATTCTACTTAATTCAGTGTTTCAGGAGAGCTATCACAGAACTACTTACAAAAATTATCTTTGGTTTCTCTGCTGCTGAACCAACTGTGCAAGTGAGAAAGTACATTGTTGAGAGAAAGGCACCTTATATTGCTTCATGAACTGAGCCCTGACTGATTATTTTAAGTACACTTGTTTTAGTCACATAAGCTCCACGTCCTACACTGATTACATTGTAATTTCACTGTTGATATCAATAGAGATGGTGACTTATGAGTGCAGTACTAAACTTATTCCACAGCAAATAATGACCAAGATTATTAATAAATCACAGCTCCATTTATACAAAGAGAGCTAATTCTTTATAAAGCTCACTACTTAAACTACAATTAGTTTATTCATGCTCTGGCAGCAGAATATATTTTTCTAAGAATCACAGTAAGATCTTTGCTTAAGATTTAAACTGCTGCAAACAACTCTCTTTGCACTTCCAAGCTTGAACCACTGTTCTTTTGGAATGCACAGCTCATCTTCTAGGATACTGATGTAAAGGTTTCATTTCTCAAAAAACAACAGATGCAAAAGAAAGAAGACCAAAAAGAGCACTGCAGAGTTACTCTATTCAGATGTCTTCAATTTGATCAGAGCTTTGTTTTGCTAGAGGCACCGTCTAGAAGTTAATTTAGTTAATTTGAAGGACTAAAGTGAGCAAATAGTTGCTGCTCACAGAAAAACAGTATAAAAATTATAGGGTACATTCATGTGCTCTGTATGCAAATATCAATTTCTTATCACTTGCCCCTTTCAAAAAAGAATGAATTTCCTGGCACTTTTTCTGCTCATTTACTATGGAAATATCTGCACACCAAATCCGTTTGATTTATCCAATACACATGCAACCCTATCCTTGATCAGAAAAACTAGAATAACTAACCACTGCCTACTTTACAAAGTGAGTACAAAGCAAACATAATCAAATCAAAATGGAAACCATTTATGACTTTGCCTAAGCCTATAAAGACTGTATGAAGGACAAAGCAGAAGAAGTACACTGTCTTTCCATCTTATCCTTGTGCTGGAATATCTAAAACCAACTTCCATACTCCCATTTTCTCCAATTAAAAAAAAAAAAGGAAAAAAAGCTTAAAAAGGCCTATAAACATTACATTCAAGGAACTATTCATCCAAATGCTACGTCATTTTTAAAATATTGTTCCTGTTAGAACTTTATAAATAGTATGAAAGATAGTATTTTACAAATTTGATCATTGCAAAGCAAAAAGTCATTGATAGTTAATAAAAGATGGTATTTTTAAACTAGTGGAACCACCTTAGGTAGCTGTGTTTTAAAGTTGTTTAAAAGACCAATTAAAAAAATCCAAACATTCTCTGTAGAGAAGAATTATGTTTAACAGCTTCCTACTGTATTACCAAAAACAGTGGAATCTTCTAAAATATCTCAATTTAAGGCCTCATTAACTTATGTAGTAACTTGCATGGTGAATTCACAATGCTGTTGTTAAAGGTCAACAGGCATTTAGCACAAATGTCTAAAAATCATTCTATACGAAGCACCACTCTCCACTACACAGTTAGAGCTAACTTGGGTGTTGCACTCAAAGTAGAGATTTAAAATAATTTTTATATAAGAAATTACTATCTGAAATTACACCTGAATTCCAGAACAAATTATCTTGGATTTTACAAGTAAATTGATGAATTTAAGTTAAAATACATTAAAAATGGATCTTTTATGAAAAACATAAGCCACTTTTCCTTCAGAGGGTCAGAATTATTAAGCAATACAGATTTTCCAAAATTCCTAGATTCCAAGGATTTTCAAATTGCCAATCATTTTACCCATTAATTTTGTAAGAAAATTTCATCTTTTGAGACACTGGCGAGGTGAAATGAAAATGGGGATGGAGAACTTGGCAGGGAAAAATATATTCTATGGAAAAAAGAGATTGCAAAGGAAAACAGGGCATAAACTCACTGGGTACGTGAAAGGCAGGCTGAATTAAGAAACCTGGATTCATGTTTCTTATTTGTGTCTCTGCCTTTTAGCATTGCTCTGGCAATAAAGCAGAAGAAAAGACAATTTAGCTGGCTGATATGCTTTGTTTCTTAGGATAATCCACGGAGTAACAGGATAGACAGAACCCCAGTGGTTACTGAGGCAACTATGTCAACCATTTTGTATGTTCGAAATAACATTACTTTATTGTAGATTAATTAACTTAATGGATAAAGAAATTGCTATTTCCTCCTACGTGCCACTCGTGAAATCCCTTCAGGAATGCCATGTCCAGACTGGTTTCCCCAGTTTATGAAAGACAGTGAAATGACCCATGGAGGGCCACCAATGCAGGTAGCAGGCTGGAGCACATGATGAGAAGCTGAGGGATATAGGCTTGTGGAGAAGAAAAGGGTCAGGGAGACCATTTTGCTGCCTATTATTCTCCAGTGGGAGAATCCAGAGAAAATGGAGCCAGATCCTCCTCAGAGGTGTGCAATGACAGGACAAGAAACAGGCAAAACTCTGACCATGGGCAGTTTTTCTCACCATGAGCGTGGGTGACACTGGCCTGACCATGGCCCTGAGCAATGTGCTGCAACTGGACCTGCCCTGAGCAGGAGGTAGAACTGGGGGACATCTGGAAATCCCATCCAAGCTAAAATCATCTTTGACTGCATGAAGATTTATCTGAAGGTAAAATTAATTGAATTTCACCTATTGTTTCAAACTTCTGAGTTTTCTTATGTGAGCTCTATCTACCAATGTTTTAACATTATAATATTATCATACATTTAAAATTTCTTTCTCCTCTCCCTCTTCTGGACAACACAAAAGTAAATAAAAGTACCCATTAACAATTCACACTCCTCACGGTATACATCCCCATAAAAGAAAGTTATGGGGATGTATCCAAACTTTATGCAGTTTGGATGGAAATACTGATCTATGGAAAACACATTTGTTTCTTATTTTTAAATATTATAAGCATAATAATTACAACATACATTCACCCCGACTAGGACAAAGAAGGTACTGTTCAGCACAGATTTCTAGTCCAAATATTTTTATCCTGGAATAAAGACTGAATAATCAAAAAACTTTTATGAATTGTACATTTCCACAAATTACATACCAAATAATTTTAATAATGAGAAAAGTGAAAAAGAGTTAGATTTAGTAAGTAAATAATTTTCTACTTATTGTCAGCTATCCTGAAAAGGCTTCCTTAAAATTAAGAAGAGGAGAAACTCTTAAAGTTGTGAGATCTTAAATAAAAATAAAAAAGTTGGGTTCTTTCTTATCTGTGAAGAGAAGAATAATTTGAAAAAGAAAAATCATTATATTTTTTAAAAATTCCCCTGAAAAACTAATAAAAAGTCCAAATATTTTAATCAATTGATATGTTTAAATTTAATAACATCTGGAAAAGAATATTTTAACAATCAGATTTAATGATGTCTAGAATGTAACACATTTGTGTGTTGTCATGTAACTTTATATATATTTTATATTCATGTTTATATATCCTAAATTCTCTGTTATGAATTCTTTTATAAGCTTAGTGTTGGAACAATAGGAGGACATTGGGTGGGTCTATGTTAATGTTTTCACTTGGCAGAACACTTTTGAAGTTAATCTGTTATGGTGCTCTGGTTTGCATAGTGGGGTAGTTAAAATACGTGACTGGATTCTTTTCTGATACAACTCAAGTAAACTATATTTAGTTCTCTCCAGCTGCTACTGTGAATTCAGTCCACATGATGACATTAGAGCTAATCAAAATTAGCTCTTCAAAATAGGTATGCATATTGGGTCTTCGTTGACAGTTGCTTCTTTCTACACACAGATAAACTTCAGTTTGCACTGATTACTGTAGTGATAGCTTTAAAGATTTGGAAACTACTGCAAGTTTCCTATCTTGACCCTGCCTTGGAATCTGTGTGTAGACCGAACTGCCCTTGTCCAAATTTATCATGCTTGTGCTCTCATACTATGTCTCTAGCTGTTTACCTGTTTCAACATAGATTTTTAAGTTCATTCAGTTTTTCTTATCTGAATGATCAACTTAATATTTCAACTAAAGATGTGTAACTATTCACTTTTCTGTAAAGAAGAATCATTCAGAGAATCATTCAGTAATTCAGTAAAAAGGTCTGAAGATGGACTCCATCCAGTTCCAAGTACTAATTAGTCTTGAGAGAACAGAGGACCTGCCTTTGCAAAGGAAGAAATAGAAAAAAATACTACCAGTTTCTACAGGAAATGGTAACTTTCATACTGTGGGTTCTCCATAACCTCACCTTAATTGCACTGCTAATGGAACATAATACTTTGTCTGGCACAAGGAAGGCTAGACCCTCTGCTGGGACGGTAAGGTTGAAATTTTAGGTGCCAAAAGCAAACCCAGGAAACATTTCCAATATTTCCAATATCCAACACAGCTGGGTGTGCCAAAAACACCCCCACACCACTTGGTCACATGCGTTTATAGTAATTCTGCAAAACAACCTAACGCAGACCAGATCTGATTCTAAACTGCATCACTATGGCTTGGATTTATTATGTTATTCCAGGAAAGCACTTAAGCAGCTTCTCTTGGCTGACTTACATTAATGAGACTTAATTACATGCATAATATACATGCTTTAATGCTTTCCTAAAGAAGGTTCCATAACATAATGATGGCATTTTAGTCCCTTACTCTTCCCATAGTGTCCAAAACTCACAGTGTTTGACATGTCTCATTTTCTTGTACTGTTCTTCAAATTTTTCAAGTTTTTTAACCAGTTACATTTAATTATTATCTTTTAGTCCCAAGCATTTTGTTATGTTATGACTGACACCCAGAAGCTTATTGTTTATGTTCTCTTAAACTCATAAATTCCCTTTTTTTTTTTCCAGGATTTCAGCAGAAAATAAATTATAAAGTTATAAAAATAAAACATTTAATTCACTATATATAACAAATATTCCATTGTAAATTAAAACAAAAGACAAGAAAGTAATTTGAAATGAGCTAACTTACCTTACTTTAGGATTTCATTATTAGAGACACATCTTGATCAGAGTAGTTTGCAAGACTATGAGAGTCTGCATAAAACACTTAAATTATCTATAGTCTAAAAAAGTCAGTTGAACCTGAAAGCTTGTTTCCTGTTTTTTTCACAGTTGAAACCAGTCTCTTCACGTTATTTCAGAAGGAATACTTCCTGATGATCTTAAAAAAGAAAAAAATATTCCTACAAAAGAATTAAAATATATCGTATGCTTTAAGTAGTTTCTGTCAGTTGCTATACACATGTTTATGTAATGACTTGGTTTGTGTGTGACTTTGTGTTGGGGGATTTCTCAGGTATCATTTTCTTTTTCTATACAGACATACAGTTTCTTGCCAAACTGAAAGGAAGCTTTGTAATCTTCCACATAATGTCTGTGCTTTTTCACCTCACAGTTGGGCAAGCTATTAATTTTTTGAGTAAAAGGGATATTGCAGATGCTTGGCAGAGACATCTCAGCAGCAGGCAAAAAACGAATACTTGCCTAAAAAAGTGTCAAAATGTGGACGTGCCTCCAATAATTTAAAAAATAGAAGGTGATAAGTTGAAAATGTCAGGTAATTGGCAGACAGATAGAAAGTTAAACTGTGTCCTCAGTGAAGAAAATTAACCAGCAGCTGCCAGCAGAGGCCCCAAGGTCATCTGAATGTCAGAACCAAGTAAGGGCCAATCATTCAGAAGGGGTTCGCTGCTGATATTTGCCCTCCCTGGTCATTTTCAGATCTCCCAGGAACTGCCCTGAACTACTGCCAACATGTGTTCATTTCTAAAAATTACATAGATTGTGATTTATTACCCATCACGCTACAAAAATCCATTGTGAATTAAATCAGCCCTTTGTTTAAATTGCTCCTCTGCAATACGTATCATATCATCATAAATGACATTGAAGTTATAATCTACAGTAGTCTGCTTCAGCTACTGATAAGGCTCCACCAAGGGACGATCAATACTTACTATTCATTTTTGAAATTATCTTCACATTGATCCCTGAACAAGCGCCAGCAACACAGAGGCACAGTGGCTTTAATACAATAATTATATAAAGGTTTACAGGCTCATCCTCCCAGCCAATAAAATCTGTCAGCTGGCAGGGACAGTTACAATCCCATAATCCATCAAAATGCTGTTCTCTGACCTATGGGCTTCTGGGCTTTCGGCAAACCTCGATAAACATGCTTATAGAGGAGAGAATAGCAACAAACACGAGCAAGCAAAAGCATAAGATTCATATTACCGATTACAAAAACATATCTCTTATAGCACATCACCCTTTTTATCAGATCAACAAAGAGGTACATTTTTATTGTAATTCACCAAAGAGTGAATGACCAGACGTGTGCACATATTCTTGCACAAATTCAGTCTCTTCTTTTCAGCAGGTGACTTTGGATTGTATTGTAAACCATAATGAAGTAAGCTCGTGGAACTAGTATCAGATATGGCTAATTTAGAGAGGAATACCTAAGCACTCTGTACACAGGAAAACAAGACCACTAAAAGTCTGAAAGTAAAATACTGAGACCCTAAGTATAAAAGGAAGCTACCATCCAGGGGCAAATGAAAATCCAGATTAAGTGGATTGTGAATTATGCTGTAGCATTCAGCCAACATGCCAAGTTACATTTTTTATTGTATGTGTGAATTTGCATTTTCACACAGATGGGGCCAAACAAATCAGTTTATTTATTAGTTAAGCAGCAGAAGTTCAAATTTTGCATATCAATTGAAGCTTTATAAAAGAGGGGAGTGGTTATTTTATAAGCAAAGAGTTTGGTGAAACTGTAAAAATTTACTCCAGATACATACTTTTCAATTGAAGAATTAAAAAAAAAAATAATTAAAAAGACAGAGGCAGAAAGTTTGAGGAAAAAGAAAGCAGAGAAGAGAATTTAAGATATGGAACAAATAAATAAACAAAGGAAAAGAGCAAAGGACAGGAACTTGTACAATGCTGGAATACTTAATGATGTATATAATGTCAACCCTGCTTCTTTTATTATTGTCTGCCACATCAGTTATACCCCTCCTCCTTTAGCGAACCCATTGTCAACTTCACCGTATTATCATGTTCATGAGAAGCACAGAACCTCACTGGGATTAGCAGGCACAATTTGTGTTTCAAGTTCATCCTTTAAATGCCTTATTTGTCTTACAAGAGTACTGATTAACAGCTCTTTATTTTTTTGCCATCGGAAATTATGTTAATAAAAAAAAATCATGCGTTGTCATGATATATCTCTAATATTTGATAAGGGGAAAACAAAAACTGAATTTTCAAGTTTCCACAGCATTATGTGGAGTTCCATTGGGAAAGAGGTAGTTTCTAGAGAACATTTCCTGGTTACTTCTGTGGTTTGGGATATTTTTGGTTTGTTTCCAGCCAGTACAGAAGACATCCCACTGTGGCATGCTTTGACTTAACTCCAATGTTTAAATGTGACAAGTGATATTTGCCAACTGAAAACCTTGCCTGTGACTTGACTTTCAAAACTATAGAATAGACCTTAAATGTTTCTAATGTCAACAAAATAGAGGCATAAAGCTGATGCAAGCTGAAGGTAAGTAAACCCTTTGAAGGAATACAGTACCATTTTAAATCCCTTAATTCAGACCTCACTGTTTACATTAAGTATTTGATAAAGCAAAATTCTTTCTTAGAACAGTTATCTCTTTCTATCTTTTGCTTTAGGTTTTGGGATTGTTTTTTTTATGACCAGTGGTAAAAGGATGTTTTTTCCCCTACCTACAGAAATTATTGTTCCTTAGTGTGAAATACAATTCAAGTCACTACTTTCTTCTAATTGCTTCAAAGACTAATATATGTGTATGTTTAAATTGTACAAAAAGACTTTCTCCACTGATAGCAGTAAAAGATGGAACAGCTGCCACCCATCAACATGCAACAGTAACCAAAGTAATTCTGTGCAATAAAAACAGATCTTTTCACAATAAAAAAGTTTCCAGTGGCCCTTGTGAGGTCAAGTGTATTGCCTTGATTCTCTAATAACTTTCATATATGCAAACTTTGATGGCCTATGGATAGCTACTAAGTTTCCCTCCCATTCTTTTAAATATGCAAAGGAAAATAGTGTTTTCCTATGTGATACTGGAGAGTACATCAACTTTTTCTTATAAGCATAAAGCATCTTGTATTTTTAGAAAAAAAAGTTCCCATATGGAATAACAACTCTAAAATACCAAGTTAATTGTACCCAAATGACTACAGCAATATCCATAGTCTTAACTGTCAACTCACACTTGGGTCTTAAAGTTAATATGGGTTAAATCTTGTACAGGATTGCCTCTACTTGCCAAATTACTCCTCCAAAGAAGTGTTTGTGATCTCACGTTAGTCATATACCTCAGATGACACCTGGATCACCCTACTCCTTTCAATGAGTTTGCACAGGTAAGACTGATTAGCACTCTAATTGAGAATTAATAAACACTCCAGTTAATGACAGTTATAGAATTCCCATTGCCCCTTATTGATTGTACAGGCTTTGCAGATGGGCAGTAAACTGTAAAAGTAAACCCACTATAGCTACACAAAAACAAGCCCTTCTGAAGACCCACGCATTTTGAAAAATAACATACAACATATGAAGAAAATACAGAAAAATACTATTGCACTAATATAATGTAATTCTAAGTCATATATAGCTTTGGTCCCAGGATTGGACTTCTTTTCCCTATCAACAATCTCTTCCCATTTCTCTAGCAACTCAACATGCATGCAGGAGTTAAAGACCTACATTAAGTCAACACTGAATTTCCCTACCAATGCAGGATTCTTTCCCACAGCGCATGTAGGCAATAACATGCCTAAAGAAGGACAAATTATAAAATCAACCCACCATAATTTGGGATTTGTCATCCAGTTATGTGAAAAGACTGGAGTAATTTGCCAACATAAAGACGGTCTCATACAGTGTACTGTCGACAGCTAGTATTGTAATGATAATGAAGCTATCTCTGTAGAACTGACACAGATGCATAAAGTGGTTTTTGAATCTGATATTAGCAACAGACACTCAAAACAAAATTGAAGTATTCTTATACATTTAAAGGATTAATATAAATAGGTCTTTAAGAATACAAATGCTTGAAGCATCAACTCCAGTAGCAATGTTCAAAATGAGACAGTAAAACTTGGCTTTTGGCTAAAGCTTCTTCAGACAAAAGGATTTTATATGAAATTTGAGAATCTCAAAGCATCTTGACATTAGCACGATGGAACTATACTGACATTTTGAACTATTACATCTCAACATGGTTTAAAACAATTCAAAGTTTACGAAAGAAAGAGACATACAGAGAAGGGTCAGATAAAAAATTAAGTCAAACCATATACTGGAGCAGACACATCTTTGGCTGAACTCCATCAGGGCTCTTGAATTATTTGTTATGTGACAAATGTGAGATTAATCTGCAACTTAATAGACACTCCAAGTAACATTGACCTATATGAACAAACATAATAATAAGAAAATCCCAAATTTAGATTTATCTTTGGCTTAATAAATAGGATAACAGCTCATGCTTTAGGGTAAAATTTCTAAAATAGATGCATATACAAAAAATATTCTCTAATACATCATTAGTTGAGCTAAAGGACAAATTCAGTGATGAATAAAAAAATCATAGCGCACATTTTCAAGTTACAGATCCTAAGTAGCCAGCAATCACATTGCCATACAGAATTGTGAGTCTTTTCTGATACTACGATATCATTTCCTAAAACCAATAATTGAATTTTATATTTAGAGAAACAAAGAAAGATCAGAAAATGATTTCACCATTAACAATGCCATCATAGCAGGCAGATGAGGAAGCTGGAAGCTCAAGAGAAAACAGAACAGTCTAGAGACAATTTTTTAGCATAAAGAAGAGGGAACTGTCAAAGTCTTGACATTAAAGCAACACATGAGGAAGAGAGAAAGGTAAAGATCTGCACATGAGAAAGAATTATTCTGTCAGAGATAGCAGAATGATCAAGAAAAATAAATTAGGTCTTCCATAATGCAGATAAACAGGTGTGGCTCTTTTAAAGGTATTATACTGCCATCTGTTAAGTGAAAGCTGTGTTTTAATAGTTTGCAACAAGAGTTTAAGGAAAAGTAATCTTGTTAGGAGAGTAGAGTTTGTAGCAGAGTGTAATTTGCTTATGGAAGGACAAGACAAAGTTCCATCATTAGAAGCAGATAATTGAGAAAAAGGCAGGAAACAGGTGAGATTAGGAATATGAATTTATAAATCTAACAAATACTGGCCCTGTGTTTTGTTTTTGCTTAACAATCAAGAAAGAGGAGAATGCTGCACTTAGAAAAGAGGTTTGGTGAACTGTTGAACAGACCACTAAGAAATTAAAATATAAGAATCACTCATGAAAAGGAAATATATATTCATGCTTGTGCGACTGATTTCATGAAGAAGGAGAAAAAGATGACAGAAATATAAACAAAGGGTAAGGTAGGCTGATGACTTCAAGTGTTAGGCTCCGGTCTTCAAAAAAAAAAGAGCAGTTGTGAGTTAGGAAGACCAAATATGAAGATTTGAGGATGAGAAAAAAAATTAAAAATAATCACTTTTACAACCACAGTGGTAATTACAGAGTGATCCAAAGTTGAAAAAAGGAAAGTAGGTTGCAGAAAACAGTGCTGAAGTTACAGTACTGTACATGGGATACCACTCTTCCCTTCGAAGAATCATAACTGGACCTCAGTGACAAGATATTGCAGACTTGACCAGAGAAGCAATGGCCCTACTTTCCAGAAGGTACCCTTCTTGCTCGGTCTGGGCTCCTGAATTTAAATTACTGCCAGACATTTAAACAGACATTGTATTTGATACAAATGTTTAAGGATTCTGCAAAGCAAGTTAAAAGGTTTAAAGGTTTTTAAAAGCAGGTTTGTGTCTCACGACATACTCACAGGCAAACTCAAGTAAGTGTGGTTTGGATAAGTGGACAGCAAGGTGGATTGAGAACTGGATGAGTGGCAAATCCCAGAGGGTCATGATCAGTGGCACAGAGTTGGAGGCCTGTCATTAGTGGTGTCCCCCAGGGTTCTATACTGGGCCCAGTAGTGTTTAACTTGTCCATCAGTGACTTGGATGAGGGAATAGAGAGCCTCCTCAGCAAGTTCACTGATGACACAGGACTGCGAGGAGTGGCCAATACCCCAGAGGGCCGTGCAGCCCTTCAGAGGGACCTCTATAGGAGGGACAGATGGGTAGAGAAGAACCGTCTGAAAATCAACAAAGACAAATGAAGGGTCCTGCACCTGGGAAAAAATAACCCCAGGCACCAGTAGAGGCTGAGGGCTGACCTTCTGGAAAGTAGCTCTGTGGAGAAATACCTGGGGGGTCCTGGTGGGTAGCAAGCTGTCCATGAGCCAGCAGTGTGCCCTTGTGACCATGAAGGCCAACAGTATCCTCGGACTCATTACGAAGAGCATTGCCAGCAGGTCAAGGGACGTGATCTTGCCCCTCTGCTCAGCCTTGGTGAGGCGTCACCTGGAGTGCTGCGTCCAGTTCCGGGCTCCTCAGTACAAGAGAGACATGGAGCTTCTGGAGCAGGTCCAACAGAGGGTGACAAAAGGTGATTAAGGGTCTGGAGCATTTTCCTTATGAGGAAAGGCTGACGGAGTTGTGCTTATTCAGCCTTGAGAAGAAATGACTGAGGGGACCTTATCAGTGTGTATAGCTCTAAAGGGGAAGTGCCTTCTCGGTGGTGCTGAGCAATATGAGAAGTGGCAACAGGCAGAAAGTGATGCACAGGAAGTTCCACCTGAACATGAGGAAAATCTGTACTGTGCGGGTGACCATGCACTGTAACAGATTGCCCAGAGAGGTTGTGGAGTCTCATTTACTGGAGATATTCCAGAACTGTCTGGATGCAATACTGTGCCATGCACTTGAAGACGACTTCTGGAGTTTGGCCAGATGACCCACTGCGGTCCCTTCTGACCAGACTGATTCTGTGATTCTATAAGACCATGAAAACAAACTATTCATCCAGGATCTTCTAGGAGTGACTACAAAGTAGTAGTAACTATAAGAGAGAGTAAAGAGAAAACTGATCTTCCCATATTAACAAGACCAGAGATATGTGATCAGCAAGACAGATCATCCAAAATCCATGTTTTGTTCACAGATGGCCCAAGGAGAATTAATCCACCTGGAAATATTTTGCTTTAGGAATAAAATAATAGTAGAAATGCAGGTGGAGGAAGTAGAATATGTTTTTATGCATATACAGTATAAATCAACCCAGGATCAAGCCTACACATGTCCCAGAAGTGGGAAAAAAAAAAAAAATCAAGGGAGGAATACTTCAAAGCACGGCAGGAAAGTAGTAAAGGGCTGAGAGCTGACAATCACTTTTGAAGGTAGATGGGAGCAATGGTGGATGGTGAGAAAAAAAAATAGTAATTCACCTCTTGTTACATTTTATCATTTCCAGATGATTTATTTGTTTCATCCTACATATCCAGGACAAGAAGAGATGAGGATCTATGTATAAAGGCCTTGAGAGGTAGGACATTTTCCAGTATTGAAAATTATATTGTAAAGTACTATTTGCAGGATAGCAGCAGGTAAGTATGAAGATGGCTTGAAGTCCTGTTGAAGAGTGTCAAACTGTGTCTTCATATATTTATTGTCTATTAAATTAATAAATCACACACTCTGTGCATGTGTAATAACAGGGAAAAATATACACAGAAGGTCTTAATTACACAAGATTTTTTGGTATAGATATTAAGAAAAATACAATCTTTACTCCCAGCTGAGACCTATTAAATTGATTTTTAAATCTTTAAGGATATTATTTACTTAGAACTCATGAAATATATGTATATATACACAAAAAAAAGTTGGAAAAAATATCTAAGTATCTCTGAATACTGGTAAGTTCCTGAAGTTGAGTGTGTTTTGTCTATGATGGAAACTAGTGAGTGATCTCCCTGCCTTTATCTTGACCCACAGGCTTTTTAATCTTTTTTTCTCTTCACATCTTGGTGAGGAGGGAAAGAGTGAGAGCAACTGGCAGGTGGCCAAAGTCAAGAATCATAGGTAGAACATGAGTAAACTGCTGACATCATAGACCACATATAACTTAGAAGATTATGTTGGTTTATATTGATGAAGAAAATATCCTGTCATTCAACATTAAGCAGTTTCAGTAACAAATTATATTATGATAATTGCTTTCCTGTATATTTGAGCTGCAAAAAATCAGACAGAAGTAATTGTCATGAAACTAGGTTTGTTTGGTCATTTTTTATGTAAGAAGCTGAATTTCATTCAAATAAAATTAATCTCAACAGTACTGCAAGTTCCATCATCTACTTTCAAATGTAGGATAACATACAATTACCAAGGTTTGACTGAGTCAGTTTATTGCATTTCTACCAAAGACAGGCGTTCTACAAAAGTTGTGTTTTCAGTAGAAAAGGGTTGGTGCTACACAGGTCTTTTTATGAACTGTAAAGGTACGGAAGGGTTTCTGGAATCCGAATGATGAGCTTCCGAGGTTAGAAAGTTTTCCTAAAAGGCTGCAGAGTATGTAGTTTGGTTGAACTGAATGTGTACATCTACCTTTAGGCTCTTTGTAAACATGTTTGTCACTGAAAGACTCTTCAGAAGAGCAACCTAAAAAGTAGCAGTCACCCAAAGGCCACATCGAAATAAACTCCCAAAAGCACTGTGAAGAATTTTGCCTTGGGGACTGCTTTCTGTTTCCTTGATGTGAATCAAGTTGTCTTTGCAACACTATATTCTCAGCTATATTCAAGATACTCGGTTTATAAATATCAATCACAATCACTTTTTTTTTTGCCATTATTACAGTTCTGACAACTGATTTAGTATACAGGTCTATATTATGCATTTGAGAAGCAAAA
Organism: Manacus candei; assembly: GCF_025592945.1. Taxonomy (NCBI): domain Eukaryota; kingdom Metazoa; phylum Chordata; class Aves; order Passeriformes; family Pipridae; genus Manacus; species Manacus candei. The sequence goes on from NW_026138097.1 coordinate 8,032,729, forward strand.
CCACTGGCCTCTCTCACTGTCTAAAGCATACTGAGTGGGTTACCTACAATCAACAAAATGTGTATGTGAACTCCAAATGACTCACTTTAAAGTAAGTCTGGTTTAGAGATATACAATGTTGCCCAAATCCAATGAAAATATTACACCATATAGAACACTAAAAAGCTTAGCTAATGTTTTTAGTACACATATCATATAGCAGGATGATATTCAAGTTAATCTATCTGTTGCTAAAGGACATACTCTTTCAGTACCTAGTATTCCTATGGACAGGATGCGGAATCAGGAGAATACTTATTTGGAATTATTAATTGTTCTAGAAATTGCATGGCTGCTAAAATGGAATAAACTACATAAATTTGCTGCATGCTTCATAACAGCTTTCCTTTTCTACTGTTATCTGAACTGAAATTCATTCTCTTTAGCATCTGAAAAGCTATCATTTTTTTGTTGTTAAAGACTAATTTAAACAAAGGTAGGTTTAATAAAAAGGTAACAGTAACCAGTGCAGTTTAATAACACCACTGCCTTCTGAGAGACATGATACAAATGATGGGTAATTGTCACAAAAGAGTATGCTGGTTTACATACAGTCAATATTAGAGGGAAACCAGTTGCGGCTTCTCTTGCTATTAAATGCTTAAAAAGTTTACAAATATTTGAAATAAATGAGGGCTTTGTGGATAGGGTATTTGGCTATGAAGTAATAGTGAAATTACAGTGTATAATGCCTGTAGGAAGCTCTTGCCAGGATCAAAAATGTGAGTGATTATTTTCCTTATCTATCTATCCTTTCAACAGTCAATTCTAGGGTATCAATACATTAATTTCCCAATATTATTTTTAATCCTGTCTAACTTGTCCTTTTTTCAATATTCATAACAAAAGCAATAAATCACTTGCAAAATGCTATCTAAGAAGTGGATTATGGAAAATTTTAAAACCATATCCAGTGGTGTATCCATAACTGTATCCATGACTAACATGTGAAACTGAAAAAAAAAAAAAGAATGAAGAAGTACACAAAGTATAGAATGCACTTCCTTGTATAGGACCTTTGTCCTTTGCAACATTCAAGAGAATTCTGTACAGCATCAGTGTCATGTCAGCCATCCTTCACATTCATGTAAATACAATGCCTACAATCTTGATTTGTCCACTTAAACCACTTGGAAGATGCTAACCAAAAATAAACATTGCTCAAACTGCTATGAGATGAAAAAACCTGAAAATTATTATTAAGTAATGGTTATTTTCCTTAAGTGAAATAATAGTCTCTATTCTATACTAAAATAATTTTACAGTGGATATAGTGCATAGGTTTTATGCAATCTAACTGCAATTCAGAGACAGGGACTGTTTTTTCCCCAGTTAGGATGTGAAGCAATATGAAAAGAAATTATTTGGACAGGATTTTAGCAGTCATAGTAACACATATGAGAACAAAGACATCAGTTTTAAGTCCTTGGATTACAGGTTTCAAGCAATAGAGGGCTCCTTCCCAGATACTGCATTACTGAGTACACATGGACATCTCTCACTAATTTGTTGTCTCAACCATGTAGAAGAGTCTCAGTGTATGCTTCTAGGTCGTTATAACATTAGATAATATCTCACATAAATGTTAAATGACAGTCACATAAGGACATATATGAAATACTAAAGATACTCTAGAAACTTCCTCTTGTATTTTTATTTAATTGCTTTCGACTTGTAACAATAGAAAAGTACTGGGCTGTGGAAGAACAGCACTTGCCTGAACAACAGACGATGTATCTATTATCTCACTTCCATGAAGGTCATCGACCTATGACAGTTGGAGTAGCAGAAACATTAGAAATCATGTGCAATTTAATCTTTACACAAATAAAGGAAAAGTATCACAATGCCTGAATAATGAAGAGTCTCTCAGAGAAAAAGAAAAGTCTGTCCCTGAGGATATTCTTCATTTTCTTTCCTGAACTGTTCCAATGCGTTCACACTATGAGATTCACTCACTGTGCTGACACACGTATTAATAGTATTTTGGCTGGGAGAGTGTAGATGTTCTAAAGTGATTGCAAAGTGCATCTGTGACTCAGTTCTCCTTTCATTCATTCATTACTTCTTCATGTCAATTCTGGGAGACTATTGTTCACCAAAAAAACTGTCATCAGGATTGAAATTAACTGTTTTTTCTCCTAGTTCAGGCAAGAGTGTTTTTATGTTCCCTGCTTTCCAGAATATACTATCTTATCTTTTACAAGGTTAGTGATGAAAATATTATATCAGCTTCATTTGAAAATAAAAAAAAAAATGAGGAAAATATGGAGAAGCATACACAACAAAGAAGATAATCTATAAAGGCATTTTCAACTAAACAGTTTTTCATTCCTCTTCTGATAATTTAGAAACCAAGCAAGCAAAAATAAAACACTTCCTATTACAATCCCCAGAAAGGTGATAGCTAATAATGGATAAAGACACAAGCCTATTTTCTATTTTCCTGCAAATGGAACCTCTATGTCTTCAAGAAAGAAATGGGGAAAAAAATAATCAAGAATCGGAAGATGTCAGTCATTTCATACTGTTGTTATTAAATGAAAATAAAGGCAATAAAAATAATTTTTGAAAAAATTGTGCTTTTGACAAGATGCAAGTGATCTGAATTCTTTATTGGTTTGTTTTTAACAATGTTATTAGATGAAGAGTTTTTTATTTTATTTTAAAATACCAGGCTGCAGGTTTTGGAATAAAGTAAGAAAGACCAACATCCCCTCAGAAACAGTATTATATTTTCTGTGGGACCTTTCTGCTTCTATATGTAACTGAACTTTAGTGTCATTTTCAAGAAGAATTAGAATAATATGATCTTTATATAAATATGTAGTTACTGTCTATTGTGTAGAAGGAGAAAAATATTTCAAAATTTTATTTGTACTTAAAATCAAAAGTTAGAAATTGTTCAGGTTAATGAAGTCAAAAGGTATGAAGGTTTTTATATTTAAATTCAACTTTAAAAAAAATCAAAATAAAACCTCTCAACACAACTGAAGTAAACAGTACTACAATTTCTATTTAAAACTGAGTAGTGTTTTCTAGTGCAACATTATTATTTCAGAAAAGCATCAGCACAAAAGAAGTATTTTTTAAAAATACTGTTTTTCAAAATATTAATAGAAAAATTACATCTCCTTCCATAGTAAATTAGACTTTTAAATTTGAGACAATGGTGGGTGATCTTCCACAAACACAAACGCTTCAGGTTCTATGATCTGAAGGTTTGGAGAACAACCACTGTTTTATTCATCTAAATTAAAGTATACTCATTTTCTTCTTAGAGAAGGAAATGAAGAATTTATTCTATTTTATACTCATCACTGTGGAAGAAAGTTTTGATATGATGAGGAGAAAAGAGGGAATCTGACCATTCATTAAAAAATGGTAGCAGTGTTTAGAAAGGTTCTAGGTTTTGCCTGAAGTATTCCTTGAAGGTGCCTTTCAGTGAAAGGACCATTCACTACCCAAAATAGATCCACCCTTTTGTACAGTTGTCTGTCTCTATCAGCATACTAGGCCAGTGAATTGTTATATCTAACTTACAGGTTTGGCTAATTGTAATGATCCAACTGAAACATGAAAGAATTGTGTTTAAAAAAAAAAAAAGCTTCATTTGTTTTTCCAAGACAACAAATCTTGAAACGCTTCATTTGTTTCCAGATAAAATATTGTGGATGAAATTATGGTTGCCACTGTGTTAATCCAGGGAGGGCTGAAAGACAGAGTTTAGAGAATTTATACTCCTGGACAAAGGCTCCTGCAGATTTACAGCTATACATGCAGAACACATGGATGCGTTTATATTCTGCTCAAGGTGGAGGCAGCAGCAGACATGCCTTCCCCTTTGCTCTTGCCTTTGCCAACAGGAAGTAGCACCACAAAAAAGAGCTTTTCTTAAATCCATACTCTGCAGACAGCCAGTGCCACAAGTCAGGACTCAAGGACAACGCATTAAAAAAACCGTCACCCTACAAATTTCAATTACATCTCCAGCCCTGGAATATCGGGGGGAGAGACAAAATGTTTGTATTAACTACAGAATCAATTTAATTTTCACACACAACATGTTTACTCTCTAAAGAAAGAAGAGTACTATTTTTTTTACTTCCTACAATATATTTGTATAGCCAAACATCCTAATCCCTTTAGCTTTCCTTGGCAAAAAAAGGTGTATACATCAGTTTTCCCAGCAACCCTATTGCAAGGAACATAGTTTGATCATGTAAACTAAAACAGAACATAAAACTAGAATCAGCTCAAATAGGCATAGACCAAATTTTGAAGATTAAAAAAATTCATTAGATAAAGAAGTAATCTTTAAGGTGCATTATTTTGCAATCCCAAAGAAAACATTTTGGTTTTGTTTCCTGTAAGAAAATAATACATTGTGGCTGAGGACAGAATGCAAAGAATATTATGACTCTGAAAGCAGTACAGTAGACTGTGACATGCTTGCCAATCTTAATAGAAATATCAAGAACATAACAGGCAAGCATGCTCTAAATCTATAACTATGCATGTTGCTTCATTGCTTTGCCTTCATAACCTTGTCTCTCCTTGACACATCTCAACACTTAAATCAATGATGATAGACGTCAGGGTTTTGTGGATTCTCCTGAGATCACATATTTTATGTAATATTTTTAATTACTTAATTACAACTTAATTGTATATAATACAACATTTAAGGATATTCTTTTTTATTTCTTCAATTTCATACATTCGTCAGTGGTGGTACATGTTGCATTCTGCTTCTTTACCAGCCATACTTGCACAAATTTTGACACAGACTCTAATGAGGATACTTTCAACTTTATTTTCAACAATTTTTCCCCAAGACTCCGTTTGTGTCAATTCGCTCATTTATAGAAAGTAAGACAGTTGCTTGCAATTTAGGTGTAGAAAGGGATCATATGCTGCTGCTTTTGATTGCCAATATGGTCATTTAAATGAAGAACCTAAAATTTACAGGAGGAAGAAAATAGTTTTTATTCAAACTCAACTTTGCAACTTTCCTGGTGTCTTTCAGATATTTCTATGACTTGATTTCTAATCCTTACAGAGGTTTGTTATTTATTTACTGCTCAATATGAAGACTCCTTTACAAAATACTAGACAGATATCAAGTAGACTAACTAGTACTAATGCAGATGCCTAAGCTAACAGATAGGAACAGATACAAATGGAAGAGCTGAAGACAGAGTAATTAATTTTTTGTTCACTTTGATTTTTTTAATTCTGGTACACCATTTCATTCTTTTTATTTTCTCAGTACAACGATTTAGTGTTATGTACCTGAGGCAAAGGACAACAAACCATGTAGTTAATTGTCACCTTGTCAATTATGCATGAAACAAACAAAACGATTTAATTCAATTTGCAAGTTTATAGCAATTTAGGAAAGGTGTAAAGAATATTTTCTATCTCTAAATGCTCTAGAAGGCTTGTGTTTTTTAATCCTTTTCTCTCATATAAATACATACAAGCTATTATATTTTAGACCATTTTCAGAAAAAGAAAAAAATGAAATAAACATGAAGTTAACAGTTTGAAACACAGCATTCATGTATGTTTTATGCATAGGAACTAAGGATTACAGACTTAAGTATCTCTTCACATTCTTCCTACATAAAAAGGAAGGAAAGCTACACAGCTGATAGTGTATTGAAGCAGGAAACCTGGAGAGAAAATGAGGCCATACAGTCAATAGCAAAACTTCTATAGATTTGAGAGGGTCCAAAAGCTTTTCTCAGAAAACGTTGCTGGTTTGACACTGTCCTAATCTTACACTTTCACATATCAAAGCAAGGATTTAGTATGGTCTGGAAGTGAGAGAATCTTGAAACTGTAATACTTATTTCACATGCTTCAGTTCACCATAATCAGAGAAAGTGGCAGATGCCAAATTGAATAGCCTGGATTTAGGATGCTCCTAGTATACAGAAAACCTATTCTATGTCCGGAAAACACATGGGAAACCCACCGAAAATTTATACAATACTTGGCACAAAATGGACAATTTTACTTCCTGATCCTGCAAATTGTGCCTAACTTAATGCTTATGAATATTCCCATTTGAGTCAATTGGATTATTTACATTTGTTAAATAAGCACATATATAACTGTTTTTCAGATAAAGGTCTTAATTACTTTTAAGGTATTGAACCATTTTTCTTCAGACTTGACTCAATGAGAGCTATAGATCAAGTCTAGCTAGAAGTTACTAGCATTATCTGGGTTTACTTATCCACCAAAAATGTTTCTGACTAGGATATAAAAAGAAAATATTTTCACATTCCCTCATGATTAGGAAAAGTATTTCAAAACAGTCATTTTACACATTTGTCAAGTAATAAGTGTTCAGATGAGACAGTCTTTTTATATAAAATAGGAAATGGATGAGAGAAATATATATCTCAGTAAAGATAGAAGTCATTAATTCCTTGCTTATTCCCTCATGATGCATAACTAAATAGGACCTTACTATTTATTAAGCAGTAACCTTTTCACATCTTAAGAAGGTGCAGGAGGATATTAAAGATGACCAGAAAAAAATTACTGTTCAGATATTGATAACCAGGGTCAGAAGAAATGAGTACAGTAAGAATTTAGGAAAATATTGGTCTTCAGAATGTAAAAATAACAATATAATACGAAAAAAACCCCTTTTATATACTCTCTATACTTCTTATGCATAGGTAAACAGAAAAGAAAAGCAACATTCTCCTATTGTCTGAGCTGATCTTTAAAAAAAGTGAACACTTTCACTATAAAATTAAGCATTGTAGCAGCATGAAAGCACAAAGTATTAAATCCTACTAATTCTGAGATGAATTTGGTCAGTTCCCTTATGCAACTGAAAGTTCCAAATGACTGTTTTTCTGCATGTCTCTGTACAAATCAGCATCCTCAAATGGATTTAATCACTGATGCAAGTCCCAGCAGAGACTGAGACAAAACAGGCACTTGCTTCCTATTATATTAAAAGGGCTGGTGTGATCCATACTCACTCTGTTCTTCCTGAGCATTTAATTTTGTGTCTGTTTTCTGTAAAGTGCCTTGAACATACCAGTTTCAGTTCAGACGGTTTTCAAAACTCCAGCAACTTTTACTCCAACTTATTTCTACAACACATAAGATTAGTTGATAAATAAATGGCAAGCACTAAGTTTGAGGAAAAGATAATTAAACTACTAATCTGTTACTTTTCAAATGCTGTAAATATTCTAATAATTCCTAAAAAAAAGCTCTGCACCTCTATACCTTCCTCACATGTGCTGTGAGCCCACAGCAGGTTCCTGACTCCTAACATGGTACAGTAAATAAGAGTTCTGATAATGTTCAAGTCTGCCATCAGTGCAGGAGTGCATAAAGTTCAGCTATGAACTGAACCCAATGTGTTGTGTCTTTCCCATACGCCTCTGTTGGATGACTGACTCATCACCCATTGTGATGCATGAATTAAAATAAAACTGTGAAAGAAAATCTACCAAATTCAAGTTTTATGAAACTCAGTGAAACCCCTAGAAAATCATCTTGCAGAGTAGACCTTCCTAACAATACACTAACTATACAATATAGCATATAATTAAATTACAACATTTTCTGTGTTTTATGAGCATGAATAAAAAAGTAACAGAACTTGTAATTAATAAAATTATATCCATTTATTTCTTAAATGTTCCTTGTATGCACAATAAAAACAACCCTCCCTGATGAATAAAATCCTTTTTGACTTTGCTGACATCAGGTTATTTCCCATTTGGTTTCTGTTACCTAAATCCAGATCTAGATGTAAGTGACAGCTTTTTTTCCCCTCTTCTTTACCTAGTGTGTGTTTTTCAAGTCTGTTCAGAGACTGCAGGCAAAATATGGCCTTTCTTCAAAATCACAAAAGATAACCTCATTATAGGTGTTTTTTTCACAGGTTACCATTAAACTCTACTGCTGAAATTAATAACTGGGGAAAAAATGAAAGTTCTTAACTTTTTGTAAAAGCCTTGAGAGAACACATGGAAAAACTCTCTCCAGTGTCCATCTGTATGTCAGTTTGTTTATGGATAAAGAGAAGAAGAGTAACCTAATTCTTTCCAAAGCTTTTAAGTGCTAAACTAATCACTTAAAGTTTAAATAATAAAATATAATGCAATAGCCCGTAAGCTGACCTATTTTGGCTCCAGTCATGCATAAGTATTAGGGATTTTGTTAGAGTTCACTGAGATATAATGACTATACTTTATAGCAAAGAAAGATTTAACCCAACATGCCTTTCATGATCTTAGCTAGACTTTCGGGTCTTATGCAAAGATGAACATTAATCATAAAATATGAGAAACTAATACTTTAATTCCTGTTCCACCAATCCTATGGACACATGTCCCTCGGCGTATTAAATATATTTCCATCTGCTTCAGTCACATATATACACATTTTGTAAGTTGAGGTGTAGCATGATCCTACCCTTGAAACTTTAGGTCTATTTACACTTGCAAAATTGATGCTGGATCAAGTTGATTTGGTAATGTTAAGCATAATTAAGAAGCTGGTATAAATAGCACAAGGATGCTCATTTACCTGGTTCTACCTTGTGCTTTGAAGAGATACGTTACAGTCTTAATTACAATGGCTCATTTCCCCCACGGCCCTCTGCTTTTGACAAGAGTCTGAGAGGGCAGAATTTTTTTCTGCAATTTGGAATGCAACAAATGCAGCAAACTATCTCTTAAAACTTAATTGAGCTAAAATGGTCATCCTGCTGCCCTTCACCAGTGGAAGTGTTGTGTGTAGGGAAGCAGCTGACTGGACAGCAGATATTCCTGACAGCGCACATGGATGAACCTGTTCTTGCATCACCTCAGCAAAATGCAGAGTAGAAAGATTCCCAAGCCTGTTATATAATTAGGTCTCAAGTATAATGACACACAAGAAATCCTGATAAAAAGGTACATACTTGGTATATTTAAAGGGTAATGGCATTTAACCATTGTTGTGAGCTATCAGGAGAGCATATACCTTACAATCTTTCCAAACATACTAGTGAGCAAGCGCATGCAATACACTAAAGAGTTTTCTAAGTTTGGATTGCCTACACACTAAATCACAGTGGGCAAGAATTTTGCTCTTAATTCTTTCTACCAAAAAAAAAAAAAACTACACTCTAGTATTTCTCGTGACTTCAGAAGAAGCTTACAGGAAGTTCAGAGAGAATTCTGTCTTCGTACAAATGGAGATATTATTGAAAGAAGCAAACAGAACAGAGAATTTCAATCTCCACATTTCTCCCACAAACAAGAAAGGATGATCTTTACTTAATACTCTGAATTTCTCTGGAAGCAGGATCAGGTTTAGTACCGGTTACTGCAGTGTCCAAAAGTGTGTGCTCACAAGCAGGTTAATAGGCCTGTGGCACACTGAACTCTGCACTGTATTATTCTTTAAAATAATGATTTTCCTGTAAAAATCCTGAGGACACTTTGGATTAGGAGCACAGGCAAAATGTCCATGATATTCTACCATTATCCACATTCATGCTGTGGCAAGATTTCTTCCATCTTTTTACTATATTTTAAGAGTAGATTTCACCCCCCTAAAATTCAGAATTTTATGTCTTCATTTTCTTCTCACATAATTATTTTTAAAATAGCAACACAGATATCCAATGGAAAGTATTTGTGAAATTAAAGAAAAGAACTAAACCAAAAGAAAATTCAAAAAAACCAAACCAACAAACCCCCAAACACACAAAACAAACAAACAAAAACCATAAAAATAAAAACAAACCCTAGAAAACCAAACATAGCATTAAGTTTCCATGCACTGGGATCACTTGCAAACTGAAGAATAATCTCTTATCAGCTGCTCTTATGTTTCTCCTAAACACATGTGAGTGCACTATGGAACACATGGCAAATTACTAAGTCTCTTTATGGCTAAGATACAGAGGTATCACAATAACAACAAAACTTTCTATCCCTGAAATAATATACTGTATAACTGACAGAGAAGGCTTAAATATGTCTGGATAAAAAAAAAGTAATATTCCAGGCTTAAAATACGATATTCTATACTACTTAGCAGGCAGCTAAAGAGGGTTTATAGAGAAGAATGATGGATGTAATTTTCTTTGGGGAAAAAAAGTTATAAGCAAAAGAACTGAATTTAATCTAATATCACTACTAAAGCTTGCCATAATCTTGTGGAGCATTTGGACAGTACCTAGGGCCAAGGAGATGATCCTGAATTAGCATAGTATACAAATCAGCTTTTCGATTTTTATCAGATTATCTGCATTACCGGTTAATGCTGATGCATTCTACAACATGCAATAAACACTTCTAAGCATCATATTTCCAAAGTGTAAAATATCTTCAAAACAAATCTTAATTGTTTTAGCAAGATAAAGTATGCTACTATTACATGAATAATATTATCAGAATCCCATTAAATCTCTTCATTTATTATCTCTAATGCTACTTAAAAGAGAAGTTAATAGAGTAATTCATTCTCATACCATGACCTTGGTCACTAGTACATGATGTTTCATATTCATTATGCTGAGCTAAGTGAGGGCTCTGTTATAATATCACTTAATTTATATTCTGAATAATGCTCTGGGGACAAGTTGCTCTTGTGCATTATGGTTCTATCTAAATCACAATATTTGAAGACAAGTGGAGAGAGCAGATAACTATTAAACAACATGTTTGCTAACATAAACCATTATTACAGGCTCAAAGCATGAAACCTTGGGAATTAAAAGTTAAACAGCACAGTATTTTCCATAGTAATGTTAAGCTTGTCTTAAAAAAAGCACTGTCAGTATGTTTTGTATATTGGCAGATTCTTCTAAAGAGTACTATTTATCATGCCATAGTTATGAAACAGTTAAAACTTCTCACTCCACAACATTTTTAAAGACCAGCAAATACCTGATGTTTTTCTGCATTTGGTTTTCTCTTCAGAGGAAAATCTAATACAGTTATCCAATCAATGAGAAACTATTACCTGTTTCCTAGTTTCCTGATGCCAAAATAGTTTCTTTGCCTTCCACTTTCAAGATTAATATAAATTGATGAATAAAGGTATAACAAGAAAATAATTTTTACAATTTTATTCAAAATTTTAGAATGCAAAGAAGGACAACTTCCATAGGAATCAGCAGTTTTTGCATGAAAACTTTAATACCTGTAATCTTTAATATCATGAAATGTCTAGACTACTCAACATAGTGAAGTAAATTATTTTGATAGAAGCATCATAATAAGGCTACATATTTTTTGTCATGCAACAGCTTCCAGAAATTGATCTGTCTCTCCAGTTAAGAAAATAAAAATCCCTGCTACAAGTCTGGAAGCTCAACTTGGGACAGGAAAGGTAAACTGGCATATTATGTTTTTCATTTGTATTGCAACATCAATAGAGGACTCACAAACCACACTACTTATAAGCACTATCTATTTTCTTCAGTGGATCAGTATGCCAGTGCAAGAATTGATTCATTTGAACTAAAGCTAAGCAAATAAATTCAATATTATTTTTAAGAAGAGACTACAGTTCTATTCCCTGTGACAATTTTACATAAAATCCTCTTAATAAATCTTTCTACCAACATGAGATGTAGATTAGTTTGCCATTGAACACAGATCAAATCCAAGAACATAAAAGTTATAACTTTGTAAAACTCTTTTTCAAATGAGAACTGTATTTCTCACATCTTTACCAGCCTTTTTGAAGCAATAGCTGCATCTCCATCTTTTACCCACGCAAAATAAACACAGCTTCAGAGTACAAGATTAACAATGTGAAAGTTTTTCAGATATGACCAATAATAGGAAATTTATATCCTTCCTTCCATTATTACCCCCATTGTAAAACAAAACAGCACAGAAATTCCCACCACTACTTCAAAACCTCTAAACTGAATGCTTGCGAAAAGTTATGGTGGATTAAAAAAGTCACAGCACATAATGTCTGTGCAGATCTGGGCCTTGATAGTCATAGTTGGGAATGCAGAGTAATTTGTGATGGTTTAAGATGTCTTTGGCTCAGGTGTCCTACCAGTTCTTCTGCACCATCCCATGATGGTCCTCAGAGCTGTAGCACTGCAATATATAAAATCCTTCAATCCACAGTCTCACAGACACCTTAATATTCCTTAATCTACCAGTGAAGGCAGCTCTGTGCCAGTATACCAAACCATGGACACAGCTATAGCTAAGGCACGGATCTCTTCTGTCTGCCATAAATATTACAGAGGCAGGCATTTCTAGACCTGAAATCTAGACTTCTAAGTCACAGTTTCATTTCCCAGAGATCGCAGAAGAATTCTTCCACTATGATATGCTCAGAGACAGTAGGCACAGTCAGTAGAGCAGAGAGTCATACGTTTCTACCTATTACTATGTACATACATCAGTCTGAGTGGTAACTCATATCTCTATTTACCACACTATAGTGGTAGTATGAATGGTACTAGGAACCTCATTGGAAGTATAATGAATGATTTTGGCAGCTGGGAAGTAAAAGGTAACAGAATATGTAGGATCTGTATGTCTCTGACTGATACATCATGATATATTACAATGCTGCTGACATGTCAAAAGACATGATTTAGTAGTCACTGGTTATTTCAATTTATTCTTTTTACGTTTTTAATTAGTAAATGAGTCCCTCATGGTCAAATGATTAATTACACAATAATTCACTGTGGTACCTTCTTTTCCTGTTTGAGTGGAGCACACAGTATATAGAGCAACTGTTTGGAATATAGACTGACATTATAAATTATAGCAATGTGTTCGCAGTACTTTAGTTAAGGATGTGTCAGCACTCCCGTTAAGAACTCCTGCTTTCAGTTGAGTTAAAATTAGTCAGAGAAGGTTAATTCTAGTTTGCACGTTGGCATGGAGAAACTCATCCAGGGAATATATATGTGTACATAAAGAGACGGTGAGAGAAAGTAAAGTAAGCAGGAAGTGTAAAGGTTGTTAAGGGGTAGGTGGGAGAGGGCAGGAAGTAAAGAAACAAAAAATAGCTACCTTTTGTTGTGTGTGATTATAAGTAATAATATCTCTTCATTTTTATTTCTTCTCATAAACAGATCCTGAGACATAATTGCAAATTACATCATTAAACCTGTGACAGGTATGAAAGCCCTTTTGTAATGCTACCCAAACCCACAGAGTGAGGAACAGAGTCTAGTTTTCCTTCCAAGTCCTGGACACACTGTCCTCCCTGAGATACTGTACAAATACTAAATTTTCCTTAGGGCAGATAGAAGATTCAACTTGAGAAGCTTTCAACATGGTGTATAGATAGGTATATACAATATATATATAGGTGTATAAATATATAATATAGGTATATGTATAATATTCTAGTGACTAATGATGGGGCTTACACTTTGGGTTATGAGTATGGCAAGCAGAAAGTAACAAAATCACTGTATCTAGCCAGTCTGAAGCATAAGAGGTACCTCAAGACCAGAAACTTCAGAGTTGTGGTGGCGTGACTCTAGCAGTAAGTCTTCTTTGACTTGAAGGTGTTTTAAGTTAATCTATTTTACTTTCAGTTGACAAAGATTAGCAGCTGAGGCTTACACTGAGAACATGACAGTTCCTGAAAAATCTCCCATTTGAATAAAGTTTGTTGGATGGATCAAGGTGTATGAGCACTTGGCTAATATTTGTCAGGCAAAATAATCCAGTCTATCAGAACCAGTTTAATTTGGTGGGAAAAATAAACTGCTTTTATACCAAGAAATTCAGGAAGCACTAAACTTAGATTGTCAGCAGAGAGCTAAGGTGGCAATAGCAAGTATTCAGGGTTCATAACCTTCCTACATCTGCAGGTTTAAGGACTGTAAATAGCTCTAACATTCACTCGGCAATGTGCATATGTAAGACAATGCTAAAGAAAATGAATGTTCACAGTCTTGCCAAATGATAACAATTGATCAGAATTACAGGGCTGGACAGTTTAGATTAGACAAATTAGATTTATTGGATAGGCTGTAGTACAATACATGACACTAATAACTCAAAGATCACACCATTCATTGGACAAAATTATTTTGATATCAACCTTGTGGTCTCATACATATTAAATTGGTGAGAGACAGGTTCCTACATCACTGTACTTATAAAAGAAGGACAAGGTAAAAAAAGCTTCCTAAAGTTATCAAGTATCGCACATTAGAGATAACACACTTATTCAGTAAAATGTACCTTTATGAATCATGAAGATGTGGTCTTTGGAAGAATAGAGAATAGAGAACTGAGAAACCTAGAACAATCATTTCATTGAAATCCTGTACTTCCTCTGTCCTTTCCTCCAGGCAACTACCTTTTTCTACTCACTGTACAGAGAATGGAGTCTTCCTGAACTTAAGTAGTCCTAAACTGTACCTTACTTGTATACGCTATATGAAAAATATCCATGGTATCCAACTTATTTAAAGCCACACTGCTGTAGAGTCACATCTCTGATACCCTGGGATGCCCATCCTTTTGTGGTTACCTTGAGGCTGAAAAGGAAGAATATCTCATAGACCCAGCTGGTTCCTACTTGCTAGGTTATTGCCACCAAATAAATGGACTGAAGTCTCTCAACTCTTCCTGTCCTGAGCTTCTCTGTACTCAGATTAAAGGTATACATTAAAAGAATAACAGAATTGGGTTTGAAAAGAGCATGGGAAGTTTGAAGCCTGGAGACAGAATAGAAAGGAGAGTCAAA
>NW_026138097.1:8052500-8087500 GCF_025592945.1 Manacus candei
ACCCTACATGGTACCCTACAGGGTACGGGTAATTATGCCAGCACTTCCCTGTGTTGCTCACATTTTGAATTTCTGAATACCTACTACATCTGATACAGTCTGATTATAAAAATGCTAATGAACAAACATTATCCTTTCCAGGACAGCTTCCAATTTGTCCAGAACACATTTAAGAGGAAATCCATTTCATTTCATGTCCACAATATTGTGTATCATGTGGGACAGTGCTGTCTAATCACGAAGGAAGATATCTCCAGTGATCATGAAAAAACTCATGTTCCTCAATATGTGAGCTGAAGCTGAAGGTGTGCTTCAGCCATGACTCTATTTTTTTTTAAATGGCAGATTGGATCCCATGCAGTCATATAAGCAACCTGTCAGGCAATAGACACAGTCAGAAAAACATGACCATAGGCAGTCAAAGTAGAGAGTTTGAAGGGGAGACTGGGCTGAGGGGTAAAGCAGAACCACCAAGTAACAGCATCAGCCTTCATTTCTGCCTGTTTAAAGTGACTGTTGAATTGAACCCTTAGAGGTCTTCAAAAAAAAATTAAAAATCCATTCCAAACTGTTGGATGAAAAACATACATAAAATGTGTAAATAATATTCCCTCATGAGTGAAAAGTGGCCTTTAGTAGCACAAAAGGAACTAAAAACAGGGTCAGGTTTGCATTAAACTTGAGGCAGCAAAATAAATCAGCATATCTATCACGTTTCAAATTGTAGTTTTAAAATATCAGGAAAAATTCCTATATGCTCATCATCATAAATCTTATAATTTAGAACAGAATGTGTTCTGCCGGTACAGTAGACTGCATAGGAATAAAACAGCTCATCTGAAGCCTTTCTTATATTCAGAAAAACACTGTCCCTGCACCCTGCCTATGTAAACAAAAGAAAGGATGGTGCAAAATATTTGGAATTGTCCTGTCCAAATGTGGAACTGTAAGATGCCAAGAAACCATATTTAACTCCCTACAGGACAACCACACAGTGCTACTCTAACCATACACAACTAATCTAAACTGCCACACACCTGCAGCAAGACAGAAAAGAAGCTTTGTGGTGATTAGTGCTCAAGAAACAGCAGAGGCAGGCTGTCCATTTCAGGAGAGCATGAAGAAAGGAAATAAATACATCAACTCTCTTCCTGACTGTCAAATTATGAAAATCAGTCTTCCATACAACCTTGCTATGAAACAGGGGCAAATTTATTCCTTCATACTCAGTAGCTTGGCTGTAGTCCAGGAAGGTCCTCAGCATGAAGGCTGAAGTGATGCCAAACCATGAATATCTAGGAGAGTACAAATATCAGATTGAAGGATCTATTAATACAGAACTCACTAATGCTAGCATCAGGCAAAATTTATCTGCTATTTTACCAGGGAATTGGAGTGTAATGGACTGCATCTATTTAAAAGAAAATCCTGAAGACATATCCAGTTAAATGTACAGCTAGGACAGATGTCTAGTTCACGTGCCTGTAGATTTCCAGGCGCACTGTGTATCATCATCATCATCATCATCATCATCATGGCTAGGCTTCGCGAACGAAGATTTGGGAAGGCTCTATCCACATTTGCTACAAGTACGCTGGTGGCTTATGAGACCAATACGAGATAGACATATCTGATTGCAAAAGGTACAGCAGAAAGACTCCTTAGATGGTATATTCTGCAAGACACGATTCTTTCTGCACTGTCTTTTCTCCTCAAGAGTGATCCTGCGTGCGTTCTCGAAGGCATCAGCAGTGTTATAGATGGTGTGTCTCCAGGCCTCCCGATTGGAGGCCAGAGTAGATCAGTTATGGTGATCAATATGGCCAAGGCTGAGATGTTGTTTCAGGGAGTCCTTGTATCTTTTCTTCGGGGTTCCTCTCTTGTGGCAGTCGGCGGTAAATTCACCATAAAGCAAGATCTTAGGGAGGCGGTGGTCTGTCATCCTGGAGATGTGCCCTGCCCAACGCAACTGTGTTCTCAGCAACATGGTCTCAATACTTGTGACTGCTGCCTGTTCTAGAACAGATGTATTAGTCACATAATCTGACCAGTGGATGTTTAGGATTGTTTGGAGGCAGCATTGATGGAAGTGTTCTAGGAGAGGCAGGTGGTGGCGGTAGACGACCCATGATTCGGAACCATATAAGAGAGCAGACAACACTATGGCTTTGTAAAACTGATCTTGGTACTTTTCTTCTATGCCATACTCTTTTATGGAGTTTTCCAAAAGCACTATATGCCTTTGTTAACCTGTTGTCTATCTCTCCGTCAATCTTGCCATCTGAGGAGATGAGGCTGCCTCGGTAATTAAACTGCTGGACTGATTTGAGCTCTGATTGGCCAATGGTGATATGGGGATGATGGAAGACTTCCTGAGGTGCAGGTTGATAGAGAACTTCTGTCTTCTTTAAGCTGACTTCCAGCCCAAAGAGCTCAGCAGCGTCTGCAAAGCAGGATGTTAAACACTGCAGGGCTGCTTCTGTGTGGGCAACAAGGGCGGCGTCATCAGCATAAAGCAGCTCCCGGACAAGATGGTTTAAGGTCTTGGTGTGGACCTTCAGTCTCCTTAGGTTGAAAAGGCTTCCATCAGTATGGTATCAAATGTAGATACTGTCCTGATCATCGAGGTCTGCTGTGGCCCTTCGGAGCATCATGCTGAAAAAGATTGTGAATAAGGTTGGAGCAAGAACACAGCCTTGTTTCACACCATTCTTTATTAGAAAGGGCTCAGAAAGTGCATTGCCATATCTGACTTGGCCGTGCTGATCCTCATGGAGTGAGATGATCATTTTAAGGAACTTGGGGGGACAACCTAAACGTTCCAAAATCTGCCATAGACCTTTCCTGCTCGCAGTATCAAAAGCCTTGGTGAGGTCAACAAAGGTTACATAGAGACCTTTGTTCTGTTCCCTACACTTCTCTTGCAGTTGTCTGAGAACAAATACCATGTCTGTGGTGCTCCTGTTGGCTCTGAAACCACACTGACTTTCAGGTAGAATTCCTTCTGCTATAGTGGGTATTAGTCTGTTCAAGAGTATTCTTGCCAGGATTTTGCCAACAATGGAGAGTAGAGTAATACCACGGTAATTTGAACAGTCTGATTTAATTCTTTCTTCTTATACAGGGTGATGATGACTGCATCTCGAAGGTCTGATGGTAGTTCACCTAGTTCCCAACAGCGCACCACAAACTCGTGAAATTTAGCATGGAGTGCAAGGCCCCCATGTTTCCAGACTTCAAATGGAATTCCATCAACCGCAGCTGTCTTACCGATTTTCACCTGCTGTATGGCCTTGAGGGTTTCTCCTAAAGTGGGGGCAGTATCCAATTCATACTTCACCGGTTGTTGTGTGATGGACTGAATGGCTGAGTCTTGGACTACACGGTTGGTACTGAAAAGAGTCTGAAAGTGTTCAGACCATCGATTCAGAATGGAGGTTTTATCTGTTAGAAGCGTTTGCCCATCAACGCTGAGTAGAGGGCTTTGTACCTGGTATGTAGGCCCGTATGCTGTTTTCAAGGCCTCATAGAAACCTTTGTGATCACCCATATCTGCACATAATTATGTTTTTTCAGCCAGATCGATCCACCACTTGTTCTGGATGTCACAGAGTTTCTGTTGGAGCTTGCTGCATGCAAGACGAAAGGTTGTTTTTCTTGTGTGACAGGATGGCAGTGCAAGGTGTGCTTGGTGGGTGGTTCTCTTGTTCCTCAACAATTCCTGGATCAACACTGTGTATATGTTGTAAGCAAACTATTATCAGAAACAACAGTGGCCACATGAGCAACGACAAGTAAAATGGTAGCAAACCCCAGTTTTCCTTACACTCCAGTTTTGCTTTCTATCAAGAATTCACACACAAGTTCTGGCACGTGCAGCACACATTCATGCACAATGTGTGCAGGTGAATTGATGTGCTTTTGCACATGGACATAGAAACCCTTTGTTCCAAACTGAGCAGTCAGCCCACATCATATGCACCAACACTCAGCTGGCTGTGGGCCAAGACTTTAAAAGTGTCACTACTGGGGATTTATTCTTTAGATCTTATCTGGTGTGTTGTTGGTGGTTGGTTGGATTTCTGAGGTTTGTTTTTTTGGGAGTATTTTCAGTTTGCTTTGGGTTTTTTGGGTGTGGGGAGGGGAGAAAGGGGAGTTTGCATGAGTTTTTGAGTCTGTTAACATTATTTTCTCTTCCTATCTTTTGTTTCCATGCTATTATCTGAGTCCAAGCAGAAAGCAAAGTCTTTCCTTGAGCACTCTTCAGAGACACTGATCTCAAACTCACAGGCAGGAGAAATGGTGAGAGATCTTCCAAATATAACATAATCCTCTTTCTTGTTGTACCATATGTAGACACTATGCAACACAGAATCCTCATAGTAGAGTAAATAGACTAGTACTATACTGGAGAGTTTTCTGAAGAAGGAGAGATACGGGGAAAAGTCGCGTACTTTTACACTGTGTGACGTACAGTAATCATATATGATGTGGAGAGAGGTATTTTCCTACACGGGTAGCTAAACCATAGGAGTTGTTGCAGGTTTATGGTAGCTTCAAATGGAGGATGTGTGGGAGGAAAAAATAAATGAACATAGCACATGTTTTATGGATTCCTGAACAGAATAAGAAGGGCTCATTTACCACTACTGTCCCCCAACTCAACATCAGAACTACCTCAGGTTTTGCTGCCTAGTCAGTAAGGCCATTAACACAAAAATCATATGTAAAATGGCTTTTCTGTAGGTCTTCCCCACGTCCAGGAAACATGCTGGAGAGTCACTCAGGAGCTAAAGGTAATAGGGCTAAATAATAAAACCAGGACATGTCATGATAGAGTCAAAGAATAAATAAAAATCATGAAAAAACCAGGATAATTGTAAACTGAAAATGTGGCAGACAAGTGCAGAATGCAAAGTCACTTTAAATGATTTAAAAAATGTATTTTCCTCTGACCCAGAAGTCTGAACTCTGTTCAGTTCTGAGCTTTGTAGGGAACATGCTGCCACTGATAGTTCAGTTCTTCCTATCCCCAGAAGTAAACACCCCATGGTATGCATTAACCAATGATATCATCAGCCAAATGCACTGGGTAACTGCTAGTTTGTAAATTAATGTGAAATCTTTGTTAAGGATAAAACTGCTTGGTATTTGGATAATTTTTCTCCCTAATAAGTATCTCGATAGATCTAAAATATTGATGAGCACTATTATAGGTATTGTTGCTGTTACTGTGATTAGTACCTACATTTGCAAAATAGCATAACAAATAGCATATTCCATAACAAACTAAAGGAAGAGTTATAACCATTCTGTCATAAGCTACCAATATGAAAAAAACAGCCAATCAAACCCTTTTGTCTCTTGCAAAACAAAGTATTTGGTTTTACTTTTACCTGACCAAACCAGCTTTTATCTTTCAGAGAACAACTGTAAGATACCAGTAGATACGATGATTTCCATGTTATAAGTGCAGCTTCATTGCTAAAGCAGTCATTTCTTGCACCACTAAAACATAAATCTTGCTGAGACCAGAACAGAACAAGTCTGGCATAACATCATGCACGACAAATTAGTTCCCGGTTTGGAAATTTCACTAAGATTAGGTTTAAATATCCACTCTCAAGACTGGTAGACCAACTTGCCAGCAGCTTTTTCAAAGAGTTCCATTCCATGAAAAATGGGTAACATTACTCCATGGTTTTCACAAATGTACATACAGAAACAAAGCATGGTGGAAGAAAAGGGTTAGGTTGTGAGCAAGATCTAACTGACTGAGCTTAATTGGGTAAATGTTACACTTTGAAACCCATTGTATTTTTTAAATCATTGTATTGTAATCCCATCATTATAATATTAAGAGCAGGCACCTAGGGGCTAAAATTAAGAAGTTAAGAGTTTGGTTTATTATGATGTGGTTGAATTGGTGCATTATAATTGGTGCATTATTTCTTCTGAAAGCAGTGAGCTGTTAAACACAGTAGCCAGGGGTATGTAGGAGTAATTCTTGTTCCCTGCTGTCAGAGATCATGGTCTTAAGCTTATTTTTTCCTTAATACAAAATTGACAGATTTAGTGTTTCTCAAGGCGAGCTGTTTTTCCTGGCTTTATATAGAGCATACAACTTGCTTTCTTGAAACACAAGGCAGTGTGTTGTATGGAAACTATAGGTAAGAGTGTTTGCAGCTAAGAACTTCTTCATGTTATCGTCCTCATATCTGCTGATGTAACATCAGCCTTTAGTCCCTTTGTAAGTTATTTATAATAACAGCAAGCCAAGATCTGATTAGCATGTTCCTAATGTTGTTAGCCAACATTTGGGAAATTAACACGGCAAACAATATTGTGATGCAAGACTTATAAGGGAACTTTTCCATAGCAGAGATCATTCAAGCATGCAGACCCTTGTCTTAATCTACACCTTATATGACAGCATTAGAATAATTACAAAGGACAATGTGGTATGCTGACACCTAGGTCTGAGATGTACTGTCAGCCATCATAGGTATTGATGAACAGGTATTTCTCTGAGGCATCTCAAAACTATGGACTAAGACTAGACTGGCATTGCCATATGATCATCAGGTCACTGAGTCTAGTGGATCTTCCTGTACAGTGCCCCAAACATGCAAAAAGGCACAGCTGAACTCCGAATATTTGCAGTGCAACCGATAATATGAGAAAGTGAGACACTTAATTTAGAAATGTGTCAACATGTTTTTTGAGCCAAGAAAAATAGATATGTGACAAAACTAATAAAAGAATAAGGAAATAGGAATTTTATCCTAGATTTTAAGTGTCAGAATCCAATGTATAAAATAAAAAAAAAGAAAATGACAGGAACATTTGGATAAAAAAATAATACAGAAAACTCAGTCATCAGGCTGGAATCATATTTCAGATGATTTGGCAAGATCAAGCTCTAAACTACAAACACTGAAACAGGTCAGATGATCCAAGGATGTTAAAATGCACTTCAATGGCAGCTTGAGAGAACAGATCTGCAAATATATTTTCCAGATGAAAGAGGCCAGAGACAGAGACAGAGCTCTGGATCATAAAGCATTTTAATCATTTAAGATACTTACTGATTTAGATAACAACTCATCTAAAAGTAAGAGTCTAAAGAAAGAGAAGTATTCGCTTCATTGCATATTAAAGGCAATTAAAGGGAAATTAAATACTCAGTTTTGGAAAAAGAAGCCAACACTGGTTAATTGAAGCTGGTCCCTGCATATTTTTAAAAAACATGTTAGCGAAGCTAGGGTTTTGGGTTTTTTAAGACAAAACTTGAAAAAAATATAGATACTCTTAACAGATTTTCATACAAACACTTAATATGCACTAAATTAAAGACTCATGAGAGAAAAAAGATCTATAACATATTCTAGACGTTCCTCCTATCAACACCCATGCTAGGAGACTCCTTGTTCAGAATCCCAAGTAATTTGCAGAAATGCTTAAAGACAAGGAAGTCAATATAAAATATGCCCAATGAAATCCTATAATAGATGTGCCTGTATAAGGAGACAAATCTAAGCCTGAAAAGGACTTCACTTCCCTTCAGAGCTTTTAAAATAATCTAATTTTTCCTGCAGATCTTTCCAAGCCTTTATATTAAGATGCCTTCCAGTTTCGTGCAGCCAGCATATGGTTTTAGCATATCCTTACCTTTTATCCTGAATATTTAGAAAAATATGAACTAATCCTTGCCTAATGACTGCTCCTTGAGGAGCCTCTGTAATAACTGCTGGATAATTTTTCTCATTAATAGAAAAACTTAATTTCCTTTCCTACAGAAGGATTGTTCTCGGTCAGTGTGACTTACTATAATCATTCCTTTTAGAACACCTATTGTACAGTATTTTTGCTAATGCTAATCTTCAGTTGTAAGAGTCTCATGAGGGCATGTAAAGATGAAAGGAAGTTTATATTGAAGACTATTTTGTTGGAAATCTTTTACAAGACCTCCGTGTCTATCCTTAGATTTATTTATTTTTTAAAGTAAAATTTACCTAATAGGTTTTTGCCTTAAAGTGGAAGACCAAGAGGCCATATTCAGTCTTCAATTTTGATATGTCTATTTTTCATTCACAGCTTCCATGACCTGCACAAAGTAACTTAACAATAGCTCTGTTAGACATAGAAGCCCATATGGAGTTCACACTGTCTGTGTTGTCAAACATCCAGAAATGCTGGACAGATGGCCAAAGTCTGAGCAGAAAAAAGCCTGTTTTACATACCACCTATGCTTGACAAGCACAGACCTCAGTTAGACCCATCTCAAAACCACCTATATGAAGAATTCAAACACAGTAGATCCAATTTGTTCCAAAAAGATAACAGATATCACATAGCACTGCATGTTTGCACAGGTTCTTCCAAGTGCCACCCTTTGCGTCTCAAAAAGAGGTTGAAAACCGCCTCCCAGGATGTCTCAAGAGCCAGATGGCAGTGACAGAAAAGAGTGTAACAGATAACATATAGACATATGCACTTCTGTAGTCTTTGGCCCCCTGAGATACTTCTCAAAAGTAGGATAGGAAAAACTCTGCAGGCTGTTGGGAGACATTTGTATGCCACAGGCCCACGTTTTGCTCCTCCTTCTCATTCATAGCTTCAGTTCTCTCAGCAAGGGATCTCTCACCAGCATTGAGACTTTGATGAAGATTAAATGCTATGTTAAAATTACTTTGCTGGCAGCCAGCTCTAGATGGGAGGATTCTTCTATTAGCTGAAGTGCTGGGTGCAAATGATTACTTTTTAGTCATTTTTTGTAAAGAGATTCAGCCTAAACACATTTAGCAAAGGGGCAGAGATCTGACAGAATACACCATTCAGCTAAATGATTGCAGTTTTAGTTTTAAACATTGTCTTAGGATGTTACTAAATATTCATTTTCACAGCTTTAAAGTCACTTGTTACTTAAAAAAAAGTCTGATTTATCCTTCCTTCAGAACTGTAAAATATATATTGAACCATTATCCCAAGTGTTTCTTGCTTCTGTTTACTAATGAAACCTCTTGACAGTCTTGATTAGAAAGTGTCACTTAGAACGCTTTGATTTGGTAATATAGCAATGACACATTTGACACGTTATAAAATGCCAGAATACAAACTGAAATAATGCTGCTTTTTTTCTATGAAAAAAAGGCCAAACTTTATCATATGAACCAAAGCTAATTTCACCTAATAAATTGCAGAATTACAAAATCTTTTTAGTTTTAAAAAGGTTAGATTAAAAGAAAAGACTGTGGAAGAAATCTCACAGTCTTTGTCATCTTATATTTGTCCTTTATATCATGTCTTCAGCCTGATCTTTAAACAATAAGTTTCATTTTCTTTGTGATAGTTTTTACTATGCTTCCCTTTTATTTTTATTTCTGCTTATATATTTTATATTTGCGTTAATGTAATGATTTTCATTACTCAGGAAAATAACTGCATTATAATTACCAGACGTAACTGAAGTCCTGTCTAAGCAGTTTTGCACTTCTTTTAGTTATATATGAGGGGTTTTCCCTCCTTTTTTCTTTTAAACGCAGTTATAGTACTAGGTAGTGGCATTAGTGAAAAAGTAACTTAAAACATGAAAGCTTAGACCTTGTCAACACTCTGAGAGATTTGTTTTTGTAAACACATTAAAATATATCCTGGTGACTACTCCCAAAGGAAAAGCACTAAAAAAAATTCAATTATCCTAAAGAGACCAAAAAATCAACAACTAAAAAAAACATTACTTCTTCACATAAAGACAGTACAAATAAATCCTAGTTTAAAGAAGTGACTTAGGCGGTGATAGGTTATCCCCTCAAGTAGCAACTTTTCACCATTCTTTTTAAATATTTTCAAAGATTTCATAGTAAAGGAGACTGTTCATATCTATCTCCCTGACAAAAATGAATAATTACCCTTCTTATCACAAACTTATTTAATGGCCCTCTAAAATTTAAACAGTTGCTTACTTCATTATTTTTATTATTTATACTTCCTAGGTTATTTGTAAATTTAATTATGATAACACTTCCTTCCCTCATAGAGATGTTACACAAATAGGCACATTACAGATGGTAGGATATATGTGTTATTATACAGGGAATGTACATATTGGTTCAAGTTCCCTAGTGAAATTTATCAGAAAAATAAAAAAAGGAAAACTGAGAGATTCAGAATTTCATAGGAACTATAAGCATATCCATAACACCCTAAGTTTCTTTAATTAAATTTTCAAGGCTTTCAAGTTCAAACTTTCAACTAGAAAAGAATGTTTGTACATCTGTAGCAATTTCTAGGTAATGTTTGATTACAAAGGTTAGTTACCACTAGCACACATATCTAAACAGTCATTTAGAGCAGAAGAAGAAGTTGTTTGCTCAATAAACTAAAACATACGTCATGTTTTCTGTTTCTACAAAATACAGTCTTGGAAAGAAAACAAAATTGTCCCTAGGCAGGCTTCCACACCTAAGTTTCAATGTGTATCTTGCTTAGACATTAAGGAAAACCTTTGGAAGGAGAGTAATGGCCGTTAATGTTAATCACCCCATTATGCCGATAACTCAATCCACCAGTCCCAGGTTCTACATGATGTGTTTAAGTAAATGAAAAATACAACCACCGTGACCTGTCCACTTCTCTGGTGCCTTCTCTCCGCCTTTACACATTGCTCACAGTACTGAACTAGGAAAAAAAAAGCACGTGATCTCATGGCAAACTGGATGGAGAGTTAGATTCATGTGACTAAGAAACATTTCCATTTTCTGCACTCTTTTTTGTCCCTAAATCATTTTTCAAGTGTGTCAGTCCACTGCCCAACCTGCTGAATCTTTGGAGCAATACAGAAGACAGGGTGGTGGTGACATGAGGACAACTGCTAGAAGACAATACCTGTCTGAGGGAGCAAATCCTCCAACTGCGGTTTTAGATTTTGGCTTGTCACAGACTCACGCTATAAGGACCCTTAAAAGAACAAAAAAAAAGTTATAATGTGCCATATTATAGTCAAACCAAATCACTACTATGTTCTCCAGCTTTCTTTTAAATTCTCTTTATATCCTTTTTCATATAACTCAACATGGTCTGCAGACTTCATAAATACAAAAAGAATTAATATTAATGTTTTCATTCACAACAGTCCTGAAAGAACAACACTGTATCCACAGCAGTGGAGACATTAAGCTGTGCCTTACACAAAAGAAACTGGAAACAAAATCCTGACTGAAGCAGTTAAGAGAAATTTCTGATTTTCATAGAACATTCTATGTGCCAATTTCCCGTATAAAGTTGAATATTTTATAGAACTATTTTTATTTTATTTTCTTGACAGGAAAAATTATTTTAGTTTGATCTGATGTAAAATGATTTATTTCAAGTCAATTAAATTTAAAATTTCCCTCCTGCCTAGAGAATTGCAATTTAAAGTCTATTCTCCCATGCTGAGGAGGCTTCCATGAAGGTCTTGTCACTGATTCAGCGTCTGGGTGTGAGAGCACAGTCACTCTGCTCCTATCCTCAGTCATCAGCTTGTGACTGAGGATATCCAGTGTCCCTCCCTGCTCGGTCCATCGGCATCACAAGATGGGAGGATTTCACTGAAGGAACTCTAGAGATAACATTTACCACTTTTAAAAGCAGTACAGAGGCATTTTGGGGTGGAACTAGTGAGAACATGAGGAAACTGTAAACAATTTACCTGTTTTTGTCAATGCGCTAAGTGACCCAGGTGTCAGCACTGTGGGCAAGAGTTAGTGTTAGAGAGCAAGAGCACCAGCAAGAGCACCAGCACCAGCAAGAGCACCAGCTCCACACACAGGTCTGTCTAGCCTGAGGGCTGCATGCACACTTACCAAATTAGGAAGGCATTTTCATACTCCAAAGACAAGAAAAATAATTTTTTTTTTAAGTTGGTAGGGAAATTCTTGCCAATTGATTAAGAGCAAAGAGAAAAGGCATAATATGGTATGACACCTGTACCCTTTCTAGATTTCTAACTGTAATCTCGTTTATGGATATTATAATATGGCCCATTTTGATTGTTAATGGGAACCGATTTATTTTGTGTTTTAAACGCGGCATCCACACAATTTTGTAAAATCTTCTTATTGATCACCATGCCTGAGGTACTTGCCTGCACATGACAGCCACCCAGGTAAGAGCTCATATGCCTATAAAGTTGCAGAATGAGAAAGCAAGTGAGAGTGTTCCTCGCGTGCCCTCTATTTGCGAGTGAAGACAGATCATCCACTGGGTCTTATCGATTGGTCCCTGCCATAGGGACTCCAGGGTCCTCAGCAGTGTTTATGATATTTTACGCCACATTAACTGTTGAGATGATATGCTATGACAGATCTTTAAAAAAGTGTACCCCTGAGCTCTAAATTGTTCCAATTACGCCTTTAGCATAACAGTTGCCTACCAAGGGGCACCACCGCTCAGTGCCTTAGGAAAAGAAGTAGAGGAGAGGAGCCAATAATCTTCACATGTGCTGACCTCGCTCTACCCTCACCCAGCAGAAGCCTGTCATTGCTTTTGTTCACTGTAGCTTTTCATAATCCTTAACATATGGCCTTTGTTTTGATAGGCATGAAATTACATCAAGGTCATTTTTAATAACTGTCAATAGCCCTAGAACAGCGGTCAGCTTTATTGACACCTTAGTTGAAGAGCTCAGAGAGCTGTAAGTAGTGCACAGACCCTGCTCAAGAAAGCTGATCCACTGGGAAACAGATTATTATTGATATTAGTAAATTAGTATTGATAGAAATTTGATGAGTATCGTGCATCTGGATCCCTCCACAATACACTAATGTCAACCAAAGCCCACAGCTCCCTCTATTTCAGACAGGCAATTTATTTGCATTCTCTACATCTCTTTGTTAGAGGGTAGGAAAAGGGAATAGCAGGAATAGCACGCGTGACAGCAGTAACTTACCCTTGCAAGCACATATGAAATAGCTTCTGGAAAACAGAAGCTTCTATGGAAGTACCCATTTTCTCTTAGTTGGAGAGCAAAATTCCCTCCTATGCATGTTCGTTCATCCTCTCATTGCCCCATTTCTGTCACTTCCCTGTTTCTTCCCACTTTTTGAGCTTTATTTCTGCACCTGCTAGGCTTGGCCTAACCAGAGGTAAACATAAAAGTGTTGCATCTTATATAGATATTAAGCACTTTGGAGATTTTTGTAACAACATCTGTCTATACGCTCTTAATATCTGTCTGCATCATGTAATACCAGCACACGAATAGTGCAAAGCACTGTACTTTGGTTCTGTTCATTGTGCTTTCATGTGGGAAAGGCAGGAGAGTGAAGTTCATCACTGATTTCTGTCATTTTTCCACAGTGACCATATGCCTGTGGTTGCTGGCATGTTGATTTTAATAAACAATATTTAGGGACCCTGAAAAAAGAGATCAAGCATGCCTCCAAATATCAATAGCAATGGAATAGGAACTCTGACAGACTTACTTAAACCTGAGACACCTAAAATGCATTCCAACTCTGCATAAGAGTGTAAAACACAAGATAGTAAGCATTTTGAAACCAAATATAAGCCACACAAGTTTATTTTTTTCCTAATCTTATACTATTGCATTTAAATATATATATAAATCTATTCTTAGTCTGGTTTTCACTCTCGTCTGTATTAAATGGTTATTATTCAAAACTATGCACAGCAATTGAGGATCCTGCCCGAAAACTCCATCTGTTAGACAACTTCCTTGTAACATATTTCCTTACTTCCAAGGTGATGTTTCAGTCCTCTTATGACTAGTAACCCACACAGAGCCCTTACCATGTCATATAAAGCAGTTTTCACATCAAAACAAGCTATTTTCTTTTTCCTAAATGGAAGCAAATTGATATCTACTATACCGATAAACAGCAATATGTTATCAACATAAACATCACTTATTCTGCTGATTAAGATTTCCTTTCATATCAGATACTGAAAATTTGTAAATCATATTAATATCATAAAATCAGATGTATTACTAAACAGCCTAGTCCTAAGAGAACCCTGTTACCAGGAACTGCAGTGGAATAAAAAGGAAGAAAAATATGTTTCTGAGAACAGGATTCAGTCCAGTCTGTTCTTTATATACCCAATAGCTGCTGCTACTAGAAACACACCAGAAATTTTAAAACGACTAAGGGAATTCAGAAACTATATAAAGCCTAAAATGACAATGAATACTGTTGATACTAAACAAAACCAAAAAGTGCAGTACTGCAGACAATTATTTCTTTTTTTAAAAAAAGCAAACACAGTTGGAATTTTCCAAAATTCCTTTTAACAATTTCTTTAAGAAATCCCTCATACCAACCCTGTTAGGAATTTTACTTATCAGCCACCTTCAGTAAGCAAAAAGGTGCCATCTCACTGTTTGGCAAGTCTTCCTAACAGCACTAGTACATTCAAGAATTAGCAATATTCAGATCTCATTAACCTCATCATGACTTTAATGTAATATCATTGCCCCTTGAAGACCAGTATTAGCAGAGTAAAAGAGATATAGATAAAATTCTCAGTTCTGATGACCACTCTTGAGCTGACTAAACCCAAGTTTTACTAGGTTCCCTACTAAACTTAGGCCAAATTATTCTCTTTCTACCAGTCTGTTCAGTAGATATTCATGAAATATCTTAAGCTCAGCTAAACCTAGTGCCTAGTTAGAGAAAGATAGAAATAGACTCTCCTCAGTGATACCCAGTGAACATACAAGGGGAAAAAACCCTACAGTAATCTTACTGAGAGTAATCAAGCACTAGAACCCATCTCCCAGAGAGGTTGTGGAGTGTCCAGCCTTGGATATATTAAAAAGCCAGCTGAATACAGTCAAGTAATCTATAGAAGTTGGCCCTACTTTCAGCAGGGGATGTTGCACTAAACAGTCTCCAGAGGTCAATTCCCACCTCAGCTATTCTGTGGCTCCCCAAAATTACTTTCCTCCTCATACAGTGGCCTTTCCATCCTACCCTGAAGCTAATATCTAAGATAATTTTTACTTCCAAGTCTCTAAAAAGTTTTAAACAGCTGCTTTCACTGCTCCTCCCAAGAGAAACTTCCTGGGTTTCACACAGTGAAACTAATTCAGATCCAAAACTATTCAAAAATAGAATCACAGGTAGTCAGGGTAACAAGATACCATTAAGACAAAATGTTAATTTTATTAACATACAATTGTGTCATTGACCAGCTCACATGCATTTTGATGTGTACAGGAAAAAAAAAAAACATGGTGGCAGTATGTAAGCTAGATGTTTGTCTCCTTCCTTCTCTACAGTTATAAACAGTGAAGGTGAATTTGCATAAGGAAACCAAATGCATTCACATACAATCCAAACACTCTGCAGGACCAAATGGAAGGTCAGTTTTTCCCGAGTACTCTCATTACATCACCAAGATTTGTTTCCTTATTCTGGAACAATGGACTCAACACTGTTGCATGACCTGTGTGTCCACATGTGAGTAGGAAACAAGCAGAAAAGGACAGCTTATTGTTTTGTTTTGCTTCTAAATCAAAATAATCATATTATGAAGATTTTAATTCAAACTTTTTTGAGTCAGTTATTTCTGTAAGGTCTTGAGTGCTAAGGAGGATGAAAAAAGTTTAGGTGGGTGGGGTGTTTTTTGTGGGGGGTGTTTTGGTAGGTTATTTCCTTGCTATTCAGCTGAAGTAATAAACTTTTTTAGAAGCAAAAATAACTCTAAAAAATACATCCTCCTGCAGATATGACAATTCAGTACATTTTGCAGTATATCAGAGGTTACATATTCACCTTCAGAAAAGAATGAAACACTTTACAAATCACCCATTTGATGTGAATTAGCTCAGGAATCAGCTACAGTCAATTTGGGTGCACAGCCTGTTAAGCATACAAGAGACTAAGTTTCACATCTCCTGGAAGACAAACACTTATTTACATGCAGCATGCTACTGTCTTTCTTAATTGTATGCTATTTAGTGACAAAGATAACTACATTTTCTACTTTGTTTCTTTCTGTATCTCTGTCTTGCCTTTCTAAGCTCTTAATGTCTGTCATAAATTAGTTGCGTATGTCTGAAAACTATATTCACGCTGTTAAAAAGATGACCTTCCAAACAGCAGGAAACAACTGCTGCTAGCATGATCTCTGACTACAGAAGGTATATATTTTAGGCAGCCTTTTATTTTGAAATTTTTTTTTTATACTACCTGTGTTTCAACTTGTAAAAGCATTTTGGGCCTGATATAACATAATCATGCAAGTAGGCAGCACTAATACGTTGCTAGTCTAATTAAACTAGGTTCTGTCTAGAAACAAGACTGGAAACCAGGTGACTTTCCTGGCAGGTGAGCACCCACACCACCAGGCTTCACAATCACCTTAACTCAGTTACTCTAACAATCTGTTGTCAAAGATTAGGGGAGAATTTATATAAAAATAAGAGCTCTGGATAAGAAAACTAAGAGGTCATTGTTTTACAGCACCTTTATGGTACTGGGATGAGTAGAACCAGACTAATTCTTGGCCAGGGAAGGTGAAGTCCACTCCTGGAAAGGGAAGTTATTTCACCCAAGTCCTTGTTTTCAGTGTTGTCTGCCTCACAGAAAGTGAATGCTTTAACTTACAGGCTAAAAGGGCTATGGTAGCTTCTGTAAATCAGCCATACTGTGAACAGCATCTAATTTCCCCATAAAGTTTAACCTGAAAACTAATCTGGAAAAAATTCTGTATAGAACTGTTTCTTTGAGAATTTCAAAAGCAACAATTATTGCTCTTCGATATGAAATTGCCAATTCAATTCTGCAAATACTTTCTTGGTTTTTTTCTTTTAAAGAAATAAACTAGCTAGGGAAAAAATAAATGCTGGGATGGAGACGTGAGACCTGCCAACTTCATATTAAAATTCCACCTATAGCTTATTGCTGGGCTGTGGCCATTTGATAACATGCCAAGTGACTTCTCAGCAAGCACTTTCAAAATATTGGAAATCCAGAGTGCTGGGACCATAGGCAAGACATAGAAATATTTATGAAGTGGTGCCACCCAGCAAGAAAGTAAAACCCGTGCTTGTGAATCACAACTGAACAAACATCCATGGGGAAGACAGGACACAAATAGGCCAGAAGCTGTAGATTCAAGATCTATGTGGCATAGGTTGAACTGCTATTTGCTACACCCTCACTGAATTCACTTTCCAGATATAAGTAATGACTAACCATGTATATGGGGGGGAGAGATGTGAAAATCCTATAATATGCAACACTTGTGGATCTGTAGAAAATCTGCAAACACAATAAGCAGAAAACTTGCTTCACCTTTGAAGAATGTAACGCTCAAGTGAGAAAATTAATCTGAAAAGAAGAAAAAAACTCTGTGAGCTGGGAACATTTCAATGGAACCCAAATCTAAGAGGCAAGCTGGATATTAAATGTACTCATAACCACTGAAAAGAGGGTCTTGTAGCCTGAGACTAGCTCAGTTGTTTAGAGTATGGTGCTAATAACGCCAAGGTTGCAGGTTTTATCCCAGTATGGGCTATTTGCTTAAGAGCTGGACTTGATGATCCTTGTGGGTCCTTTCCAGCTCACGTTATTCTGCAGTTCAAAACACTGATTCAAGTATTGAGTTAAAAAGGTCCCAAATACAAACCTATAGACCTATTGAACAATATAAAGTTCGCTTCTCCCACTGGCTGTTTTACAGCAATGGTTAAAAAGGAAACGTCTGCAATGATAGAAAAACAGGAAAAAAAATCCTACAGGAAAAATAGAGCTGGTAAAAGAACAAAACCTTCTGCAAGTGTATGGCGGATGTGAAAACAAAGGTTACAAACAGAACTATGCATGAAAAATAGGAATACATCACCACCTAACTGCAACCCATTCTCTGCTGCCAGTTCAGATGATCTCTTGATAATATCTGTTCACATGCCCATTCCTCTTCTGCATATGAACAAATGATCTAAGCAAAGCCCTTATGAAAGGGGAATAGAAGACTACAGGGTATGAATGAGTTCAAATTACTAAGGATGTTTTCCTTCTTTTCATACTCTCTACATTCAAAGAATACTTCTCTAATAACTATCAATATGGACATGGGATATAGCAATGGGAAAAACTAATGCAGTTACATTCAGATTTTCCAGAAGACTGTTTTCAGAAGATGATTTCCTCCAGTCTGTAATCTCAGACTGCAATATATTTTCTAGCAGTTTGGTAATAAAGTAGGTATCTAATGGAGTGTATTAATTGAAAGGAAAAGGTGTCACAATTTTTTAAAAAACGGTAGGAAGTTAAATGAATCAGTTTGTGAGAATTTCATCTCTGGATATTAAATATCACTGTAGACATAGATTAGAATGTATCTGAATTTCTTTTTTATGTAAATGCTATTCGAATTAAAAAATGAACTAATACTGTGTCCTGTGACATCTGGGAACTCATTGCAAAACAGAGGTTTATATAAACATCAAGCAAAGCAAACAAACCACAAAACAATGTTAAAAATAAGTATCTGGGTCAAATTTCAGCAAAACCTTGGCAATGTACACAGGATCAAAAATACTGTATTATGTAAAATGAACAACTGAAAAAAATTGGGTAACCTTTCGAAACTTTGGCATCTATAAAAGCATCATGTGTGTTACCATCTACCTCCCTGGTTGAGAACAACTTCTCATTCTTTCTGTCCAATCTCACACTGAGTAAGAGACTTCTTCATGTTTGAGGAACACATTAAATAACATAACACTGTTCCAAGTAACTCATTAAAATATAGTTCATATTCCAGCCACAAGTTTGTGTTTCTTCATAGTGCAGTCAGTCAAGAAGTGTAGCAAGATATGGGCAAGCTTTATTATCACAGAATTCTATTGTAGTTAACTTGCTACCAGAAAATACAGTGGAACTGGCAGAACCTGCCCTAACAATAGGAGGCCCTTGCTTGCATAGAGGCCTATGTGTTATTATTTGTCACAGTTTAAACAGAAACCATCTAACTAACCTACATCTACCTCAGTAAGGTAATGTCCATCAGGGTTGTGTCTATACTGCAGACCTTATGCTAGCCCCATTTTTCTTGAGGAACGTGAAATTTTTAAGAACAACTTCCCTGAGGGAAAAAAGTAATTACATGGTCAGAGAAAAAAAGAACAAACAAAAAAAAACAAAACACCTTTCCCCCAATAAAGTAAAACAATTTTAAAAACCATCAACAAGCAGAAACTAAGCTTAAAGAATAATACTTTGAGAATTGTTCATCTCAGTTGAGAAGATGCAGAAGTCCCAAGAACAGATTTCAGATCATTGGGCATTTAGAGGGAATCTTTAATGGAAGGAAACAATTTTTTCAAGTGGCATGCTCTGTGTTACCACTTTAATGCACTGGGAGATCTCTGTAAAAGGTTCTGGTAATTGCATGACCTTTGGTTCAAGCTCGAACATGCCCTTTTGTTCCATCCAATAGTCTTAGTTTCTGATCATGGCTCCATTTTGGACCATAGAGTACCTTTCTACTATCGCTTTTCAACCACTCTACTAGCGTGGGGATAGATGCTGGACTGGACCACAAATTCCTCTCAAGTGTTTGGTAGGTGAGGTTCCCCTACATTTGTGTAACCTCTTGCTTACCACCATGGCAGGGATGCACAAGAGGAGTCACAATATGCTGAGTTGGAAGGGACCCACAAAGATCATTGAGTCCAACTCCTGGCCCTGCACAGGACCATCCCCAGTGTTACACCATGTGCCTGAAAGTATTGTCCAAATGCTTCTTGAACTCTGCCAGGTTTGGTGCCTGTGACTACTTCCCCAGGGAGCCTTTTCCAGTGTCCAGCAACATCACAATATGAAAAATTTCAGGCCAAGCATATGCAGAATAGTAGCACTTCCATAACCACAAAACAGACGCTTCTGAGGCTGCCCTTCAGCTCTTGGCTGGGGAACCTGTGAAAGCAGAAAGCCAGTGAGCTGGGACTGCGTCCCAGGAGCAAATAATCCAGCAGGCAAAGAGGCACTAGACTGATATGTAAACTGTAATATCACAACTCTAGGTTACATTACCCAGGAGGAATTCTGTTTCATACTGAATATGGATACGAATACTGAATATAGGAGAGGTGGAACATGGATTCAAAGGAACAGGAAGAAACCTGGAACAAGACAGCACTTGCCCTTAAAATCTCTCCCAATCTCATTTTCAGATAGAGGGGTGATGGGAAAAAAGAAAGGATGTCTCTGAGAAAGCCTGTCCCGCAAAGACATTCTTTTATCCTAATACATCCATACTGGTGGAGGTGCAATGAAAACCAAAGTTATGTGGGACTTCAACCACTCCTTGTACCCTAGTAAATAGCATACCAGAAACCTAGACTGCATTAAGGAAAAATTCACCTACTTTTGAGGCACCCACCAAAAACTTTTGTTTATAGGTTTGAAAATGTTTTAGATACCTCATAGATATGAGCAAGATGGATCTCTGAACAATATTTTTTCCAGATGTTGACTTGATATCAAGAAGACAAGCAAAGAGAAGAAAGTAGAAGTCCAAACACTGTTTCAGAGGAGCCAGAGTGAATGACAATATGCAAAAGCATCTTGTACTTCTGTCCTGCAGAACCACATCATGCCAAGCAGCATATCTGGCCACCACATACATTGAGTATTTGCTCACTTTCCTGCTTGCAGGGAAACTAGTAAAGAGGTACTGTTTGGAAAGAGCATCCACTACCCTCAGAAAGTATATCATGGCTTTCATAAAATAAAACTTTAATTAAGCAATAAAAAAATACAACTTTTGCAAACATTTAAAGCCACATAAAAAAATGAAGTGCCAGGTTTTTGACTGCTCTACACAAATGATATGTCATTACATTTAGTTTTAGTAAAGCAAATCTGATTTTCCACTAGGTTTAAGCAGGAAGTATACTCAAATATATCTCATGATAACACTTTGTAAGAGACAGCATGCTTGGTCTGAGCCTTGCAAGTATAGAAATTCCTCACACTACAGGGGATGCTGAGGCACAACCATCCGCTGCCTGATGCCTGCACAGCACACTGTCTTGGTGCAGTTGGTTATGTACTTATTTGTCTTTCTTGTCCTTAACATGGTCCATCAGGTCTCCTAGAGAACAGAAAAGATGAGATCTTTTGATTTAGCTCTCAAGACAGTTTAACCACAATCTCTGTCATTGATGTCATGATGATGGCCCTGGACAAATAAGTAATGAGACACAGCTAATGAAGACTGAATTTTCCTACTAAAAAAATACAGAGGATGGTTCACACTTAGTTCACCAGTTGCTATAATGCACAGGCAGTATTTCCACAACCATTGCCCCAGGCGTTTGGAAAGGATTCCAATGGTTTGAGTAATAGGCCAGGGATAGAGACAAAGTTTAATTATTTAAAGATATCACATACTATGGTGGTTCTGGCTGAGTGGATGATAGTGAAGAGTCCGAAATTACAGCCCAGTAACATTGGTCATCAAAAGAAAAGGTACACTACGAACCTGCACGTGGAAGGAAATTTTGCCTTGGCATCTTTCGTATTCAAATGTATTTCTGGAACTGACTACCTAGGACCAGTGTCATCTGAGGAGAATAATCAGCCAGTGCAACATACGTTTAGGATTTTACTAGTGATTATGAGAACTGAACATAGATGCTTGCATAAGGTAGGCTTTAGCACTCACACATTTCTTATTCAAGTCTGGTGATAATACATCTCTGGGAGGTCAATTTCTTACATATAATAAATATTTATATATAGATATACATATTATCTTAAAAATTAACTTTTTTTTTTCAAAGGTTTTTAGTGCATTTTATCTACCACAGATTGGAAAAAAACCACATTGGGACAGTATTTATACAATTGCTTACTGTACAGTAGCAATAGCTATGCACAATTAATGTTCTTATAGTTGTTCATCTTGAATCATAGAAGTTGACAGTCTATGTTTGTAAACAGCCCACCTTTGCTGTGAAGCAGCATAGTCTTCTGTATGATTCTCCAAGAAAAGCACCTATCAGGTAACTGTTAAAATTAAAAGCAATTAAGATCTTAAACAGGCAGTTATGGTAGGCACTGCCATAAACTGAAACAAAACAAAAAAGCTCCACTTCTATTCATTAGGCATTTGTCATGATGTGTACACTGCATGCTTTTGTTTGAATAGAAAAGCAATTATGTTTTAATACACTTATATTCTAATCATCTCCTTATCATCCTGAGATAATGAGTCATAAGAAAAAAAATATTATATACAGCAATACAGCTTATTGTTCTGTGCAAATTATTATTGCATCAGCTGAGCATAACTACCTGACAGTTAGGAAAGCTTAGTAATCAGCAGTTTCTGTTTGTGCTTGCACTATCCATGCAAGCCTCCAGAAGGCTTTTTCTTCATTTAGACTTGTTTTATGCTATTAGTGAACCTAAAATTCATGACCCCTGCATTGGATATAGACAGAGAGAACACAATTTGATGACATAAAACAAAAATAAAAAAAAAATCTTTATAGCTGCCATGTGAGTGGCTCCCATGAGGCATAGATGCATCTGAAGCAAGTCCAGGACATACAATTACCATGACTACTGCAGAGTAACTTTTTTAATGCAGTAAAGAGTGGATATGAAATAAAGTATAATACTCATTTTCATATAAATCAGCATCATCAAATTGCTGAAGTACACAGTCAAGGCAGATAGGCTGGGGAGATCATTGGTTTTAAATGAGGAGAGTCAGAGTTCAGACTTCTTTCTGCAGATGACCTGATTATCCTTAAACCAATGCCAAGATAAAAATCATGCTTCCACACCCATAAAGCTACTATATCAGCTCTGAAAAGGGAGCTATGAAAAACAACAGTAGCCAAGGTGAAATGTTAGGCAAGGTTAAACTATCCGTCTTTAAACAGTATGTGCTATGTCCTTGTCCTCACCTGCTGCAAAATGTCAGGAGCATGACCCTAGCAGAGACCTCATGCAGTCTGGGGAGACTGCAGTAGTCATCTCCATGAGGAGTGAATCTTCCTCCTGCAATGATGTCCAGTCCAGGGCTAACTATTAGCTCTGCTGGAGCCATTACCCTACAAGCCATAAACAGCATAAACAAAGAGGGATAATTGGTTAAGGATGTTGAGAGGCTATATTTTTACTGCCCAAACAAATGGTTCTTTAAAGTAGGACTCTGTGAGTCCTTATTATGTTATTGTACTTAAAGCAAGGCTAAAAATAAATGGGTATTTCAAAGGTAATAAAGACAGAAGGCCAAAATTCTGCTCTGCAATAACTGTTATTTAAAAAAGTCACAAAAGCAACTTGCATCATGTCTCTCCATTAAGTTTACAATTAACATTTTTGGAAACTAATAGAAAAAAATTCTTTCTGAATGCAATTGGTTCAGTTGGTTTCTCAGACAAAATTTGTACACATCTTGGACATCCAAAACTAAATTTACTAACTACAATATTTCTCTTTTATCAATGTGTCACTGCGCCTGATCAGCATCAAAAGAGGGAATACACATATGCGTGTGGGACAACAGTTAATTGTTTCCTATCTTACAGAGATAGGGGCATACCATTAATTCTCCAGTATATGGCACAGAATTAGAGCCTATTGCTACTGCATTTTCATCATGTTAGAATGCTAATACTAGGTTGCACTCTTCATATAAATCTAAAAAAATACATGAGAAATAACTTTTGGGTCTTGTTGGTTATATGTTTTTTTCCTAAATAGTAGACTTTAAACCACAACTTAATCATATGTGAAGAGAAAGCATATTAAAGTCTTTTACACAGCTAAAGGGAAGCAGGACAAGTGATAAATAGCTGCATGTATGCAGTACTAAGGTTACCCTTGAAAATCAAAGCTTTTTTTGCAAAGTGAAAGGCATAGTATACTATAAGTCTTTCATAAACACTTTTATAATACCTTTGTGAATCCTAATGCCCTATTACTGGAGTTTGTAGTAAAGGTTTAAATCATACTATGTTTACAGAAACACTATTTTAAAGGTTTTACAGTCAGAGACGGCATCAAGATAGCCATTCTGATAAGAAGCAAAAATAAACTGAAGCAGAAATAGACTTATGTTAAACAAAGCCTTTTTGGATTCTAAATATTATGATGCTCAGCATATGCTTGCTCTACAGATCTATTTGATTGCTGATTTTCTAATGATGATATTGATGTGCTGTTAATAGAAATATGCAGCACATGCTTGCTAATCGTGATAAGCATACACTGCAAATCCATTTGATTGTTAAAATTCCTAATGATGATATCGATGCAATATTGACATGCTGTTGAGAAAAAAATCCACCATGCAGTGAATGACTAAATGAGGTAGGATGCATCAGATATCTGTCTGATTGTTAAATTTCTAAAAATTACTCTTAAGCATTTTTCAAGGAAATAATAAAAAGAAGCATGCAATACCTGCTATTCTAAATATTCTACACCTTAATAGTCTTCAAGCAGTATACGTAAATTTTTCGTTTGTTCTGGAAACATTCCTTATATAATTAAACATATTTCAAGCTCTTTTGGTAGCATGCTGTTAAAAGAGAAGTATTAAATAAGTATTTTAATATCTTTTGCAACCAGTTTTTACAGAAGAGAAAGAAATTAAAAATGAAGGGTTTTTTTTTAAAAAAAAGCTCCTTTTATGAAATAAAAAATTCTGAAATTTGAAAGCGATTAATAAAGTAGTTAATGCAGAACTGTAAATGCCTTCTTTTTGCAAAGAGATTTAGCATTTTCAAATTTTTTTTTTTCTATTAAAAAAATAAATTAAGTAATACCTAAGTATTGAAGCGAAATACTTAGAAGTTTCCCTGGAAATTATCATTACAAGTGAAGTGCAACACTTTTGGCAGTAAACTGGTAAACCCTATCCTTTTTGCTTTAATAATCTATGAAGACACAAGGAAGATTTCAGATTTATTCACAACTTTACCTTCAACTTCCTTTCCCCACTCTGTTACTCCCCCTTACCAAAAAAAAAACCAAAACAAAACAAACAAAAAAAACCCCACCAGCCCAAAACAAAAACACCAAAACAAAACTACCTCAAATAAACTGAAAATTAGAATGGGGGCAGTGGACAAGAGAGAACCAGCAGCACGGCTGAACACCAAGTGCTCCACAGCGACAGAACTCAGGCTTCAGTGGGAGCAACGCATTTCATCTCTGATGTAAATTTTTGTTTCATCACCACTATAAGTGATTTAATACTGACTGAACTGATCCAAATCGTATTAATCTTCGAGTAGGAATGCAGGTCCGATGGCCCTGTGTATCCCGGAGGACAGACTGCCATCTAGTGACCGCAGGAGCGTTGTCAGGCAGGGATAACCCACACCCGGACAGAACTGGGAGCTGTTTCGGACCTCGATCCTATCTATCTGTGCTCTTGGCCAAGGTGGGAGCGATGCCTAAGCTACAGGTCTTCCAGATCCACTGCAGAAAGGTGGGACTACTGCTTACAGCCTATCCCAGAAGTAGATTTCAAATAAGGACACAGCACCTCCCTTCTTGATCAATTAAAAAAAAATAAATAATATTCTCTGAAGAAATAAATTGTTTCTGTCAGATAAACAGAGCACAAGACATTCTCCTACAGAAGACTATAAAATATATCCTCATATGTTGTGCTGCAGAACTGCCTCAGTCTATTTTATATTTCCTGATGTTTCCAGTTCTAACATCGGGACATTTTCACCACTGAAATCTGTAACAGAACAAAATCCTGAATGTTACCATTTACAAGGTCATGATAGGAGTAAGGAAGAGACAAAAGCTTAAGCAACAGTGAACTCCAAGCAAAGATAATGGTAAGCATATGCATAAGAATCAAAAGAAAATAGGCAAAGCAATAGGATCCTTGTGGTTAATTCTGTCAGCTTCAGGTGCTTGCTTGTGTCTAACACTCTCAAGATCAGTGAAAAAAAGTTAATACATTGGAAAACATAACCCTTATAATGATTCAAGGCCACTGAAACCTAGAATTATCCACTCCTCACAGTGCAATAGCTGCATAATTAATGGTGCCTTCCTTTAGTATGCAGATTACTGTCTTACAGTTCCATGCACATGCTGGAATATACAGTACTGTGCAGCAAAGAGAATGCTGCTTACTTCCAGCTTCAACCCATTCTACTCTTCAGGATACAGAATCAGCGAAGGTACCAAAAAAAAAAAATCCAAAAAAACCATCCCACAATTAAGAGCAT
Organism: Manacus candei; assembly: GCF_025592945.1. NCBI lineage: Eukaryota > Metazoa > Chordata > Aves > Passeriformes > Pipridae > Manacus > Manacus candei. The sequence continues at coordinate 8,078,740 of NW_026138097.1, forward strand.
GTGAATAGTCAAGGAAAAAAAAATGTATAAGTGTTTGGGTAAGCAATTAGTACATGGAAAAACATTTCAAGAGATGATGGAACATGATCCCAATTCCTCCCACCTGTAGAGCAGGAGGCATCAGGAACCTGATACATTCTGTATTGCACGTTTTCCTATACCTTGCCATATGCAACATGACACAAAAGAAAGGGAATCACAGAATAGGCAGAAACACCCTTTTGTATAATCAAGCTAGTCATTGCTATTACTACCACTTCCCTGAAGGAAGAAGATAATGTACAGAGGAACCATACTCAGAACAAGATGTTTCTATAGCATGGCCACTCGAATAACTGGACAAGCCAAACACATAACATTCTATTGGAGGTACTTAAGCTAAATGGTTGAAGCAGCTTTCACAGGTCAATAAATTATAAGAACTTGCATGTGACCTTGAAACTGGTGCTAACTAGAACTTGCTGCTTTTCTTTTTAAAGCTAATATTTGTTCCTCTGGAAAATGAGGTTCAGTTGACCTCCACAGTGATAAACTTGCAAAACAGTTTGTCTGAAGAGAATTTTGAGATGCAAGTTGAAAAAGATGCAACTGTTGAAAAAGAAGGGTGCAGGCAGAGGGCGAGGTTAACACTGAGTCAGAGAATTATTTAGGTTCTTAGAAACCAGCTTCCATGATATCTCAAGTGACAGGATTCCTAAACTTGTAGAAAAAGAGTCAAACCCACCATATTTGTAGACAATGTAATGTATCTAGTGCTGGTGCCAATATTTCAATATTTCTGGCCTCTGTGTTAACTAGAATAACAATTCAAACACACTTGATTTTGATTAGCTTGGTCAATTTTTACAGGAATAAACTCCACAACATTTTACAGCATTTATGAATAGGGTTTTTAAACATTCTACTTGATCACAGAAATAAAGTTGATCTTACAGGGCTTTATTCCATAACCCACTTAGCCAATTGAATGCAGTAATGACAGATTCAATACCATAAGAAAGAGGGTGTCAATCTATGAACAAGAAACATATCAATAGAACCAGAAATACAATATATATATTATCATAGCTTGCAAGTTACTGAACTGTGTTAACCTATTTCCAAGAAGAAAAAGGTGTTAACCAAAGTTTAGTTCTCACACTTCATCTGCAGTTACAGACATTGTTCCACAGGGGATTAAAGAGGGAATAAAGCAGGAGCAGGGTTAACTGTCTAAATCAGACAGTTAATGAACTGCCAATACAATCTTTATATTTTTTAAAAAGTCAAATATGATCTGATCATTTTTTTCCACTCAATATAGTAATCTTTATCGGTGGAATAACTTTAGGTTTTTCGTAAAGGGATTTTTAAGAACATTAACTTTTTACTGTTAGAAATAAAGTTTTACTCCTTCCTAACATTGTGCCCCAGCTCTTGAGCCAATTAAAAACTAGTTCTGTTCTGAGTACTTCTGACAATTCAAAGCCTGTGAGAAATTTCAACTAATTCAGAACTAAAAACAAAACAGTAAATTATTTAATTTCAATTAAAAAATACACAAGTCTAATACAGTTATTATACCATCAGTCAGTTCAGTGAGAGTTGTTTCTTCAACACCATTAATGGAGAAACTTCTGATTTCAGCCGATGAAGCTGAAAGAAAATCTAAATTTTTAAATCTTGGATAGAGAAGTGAGGTTAGGAAGGAAGTGCACTCAGACAGCGCAGCAACATTTCAGCATGGTGTAATCCCTATAGTCACAGAGGAGAGAAAGAAAGTTCTGAGGAAGTTCAAGACATAAAAATAGCATGAATAGGAGAAAAAAATTTAAAGCCACGTAATATTTCATATCTATGCAATTTCTTCTGGAAGCAAGAAAGGAATATCTTAGGCCTATCTTAGAGAAAGAATAAAATAAAGACTTTAAACTTCAAATAAAGACTGCTAAAACAAAGTCATTTTGAATAATCAAGAATAGTGCAATCCACAGAAAAATATAATTTAGGAAAATAGTTTTTCCTTTACCAACTGACAGGTGAGAGGATCAGAAGTTGTATTGCAAACTTGGTTAAGAATATAGAAAATGAGAAAATTTTCCAATAAATTTTCTGAATGAGTTCTCTGAAAGACCAAAGGTTTTTTTCACTACAACTGTAAATTGGTTCAAAACAGTGCAATAGGAAATTTACATATCTTTGGATAGAACAGTAGATATGCCTAAAGCTGAGAAATACTATAGAGACAAATGATAAACTACTACAATGTGTCAAAATTAAGCATATTCCCAACTGTAAGTCAAAAAACAAGAGCAAAAAAAGCAGAGAGTAAATTGATCTCCTTCAAATTTATTACGGGGGATAAGAGATGCAAGAGTTCCCAAGAAAACAAGTGTATTGTCATGCTTGCCATAACACCAAGCATTTTTCAAGATTGTCATTCTCGGCACAAAGTGCCTGTAAATAAAAGCAGGATCCTGCCTACTCGTTGCTCTTGAAATAGGGCAGGGTGTAGCACATGCATCACAGCACCACTGGAGCACACACAGCTCCCCTGTGCTCTGTTGAAAATACCAACTATTGGGTCAAGATCTTCATTCCTGTCTTCCACAGCCTCACAACCAGACTCTGCCACCTTCCAACCAAACCGACACTGAAGAGTTCTGATTAATGATAGTCAGATTTGGAGTACAGATATGAATGCAGTTTCGAACAAATCTATTGGTAATGCAGCAAAAACCTATTTTGACCTCAGTCTGAAACATAAAAGCTTTATCCAAATATCTTCCCCACTCGCCTGGGGAATCAAGATCTCTGTCCTGGAAATTTTTGCTGTTTTGAAGGATCTTCTTCAAATAGCCACTGCACATTGCTAAATGATTTTCAGCAGTTTCTAGCATTTGAACAAACCATTTAACACAAAAAAGGGAGGACTCAAGAGAGGTTAATATTAATAAAATAAAAAAAGCTTTTTTTTGGACTCTTTAAGTAAGTATATAGTATATAAGTATAGTACATAGTAAAAAAGGTACTGTACTGATAAAGGTTAACACCATAGGCCTTGGAAAAGTACGTTTTCAGGTTAACTCCTTAACTCTAGGCATACTAAATTCATAACAATGACTAATCTATTCCACTAATTAGATGGTTTTGAGGGGTTTTTTGCTAATTATGAATCTTTGCCGTAATCTAACCCAATGACTCCTAAAAGTGTGGATCAGAAATAAAACAAGATTTTGAAAAAATTGCACACGTGATGGCTGTAACAACAATCTATTTAATGCTGCTATCGCACCAACATATTTCAGCAAGTGGTTTCTCTCCCTTGAGGGAGTCAGTCCTTGACATATCAAATAAACCATCTCCTTCCCCAAAAATGCTAAATAATTGCATCTCAATTCTTGTGTCGCTCTACATTTATGCAAAAATTATTGTGGATGTTTACTAAGGTATGTTACACTTGCACCAGTGTTATAGGCTGAGACTTGAGGAAAATGAGCTTCCTGACCCTTCAAGTGCATGGCAGCTGTCTAACAGAAAATGGCTTTAGCTTATATTAAAGCTGTTTTACACAAGATAATTTCTGTTCTTTTACAGAGACAGTTAACCACATTGTTTTGCATCGTGTTGTGCATTTTTGGCATATGATCTTTAAAGAATAGATTCCACCATAGGCTCAGGGTGGGGGAGGTTTCATGAAGTGCTAAATTATTAACATTGGTTAGCATATTTGATTACAGGAAAAACACAAGATTGCAAACATTTGCTGCCAATGAAAATTTGAGTGTCAATGTTTTTTCCCCTTGTAGTTTGAATTGAAAACATGGAAAACAGCAATAGAATATAATTTCTTAAACGTAAGTGATTTCCTTCCGTCTTTGGCTTTGATGCAACAATACAGAGCTACAGTACAGGATGTCACAGTCCAATCACCATCAACCCAGCACACAAACATTGTAATTTTTTATATAATTTCTTATCCCAGAAAACCCCTATGCAATTCAGAAATAATTCAGATTCAAGGTTGTTTTGAGTATAGAACTTTCTCTAAAGGATGAGGAGAAAGAACATTAAAAACAAAATCCCAAAATCTTCAGACTAATAAATTGTCTTTTAACCATCAATTCTGCAGAAGAAATAGGTTAAATATAATGTAGTTTCCCTCTCCTAGATCAGGTCACTGCTATAGTATACCATATACTAGGAATTGGCACATCGGTTTTGATAGGGTAAATAAAGGAACTTCCAGAGAAGGAAGATATGTATTCCTTAAACTTCACAAATTTGTTTTGATTGATTTCTTCTTCATTCTGTACGCTCTTTAAAATTAGCTCTGCCAGTTAAGATTGTGGCTTAATTCCATATTGCATACTTTAAAAGTTTTTTTAGGGCTATTTAAAGGTGGCAACAATTAGTAAAATATTTCCATAAATAACATTTCATAATTTGTTATCTCAGGAATGTCAAGATAGCCTTTTTTTCCTTTCTTTTCCAGGGGACTTGGTGAGTGTTTGGGTTTTTTAAAATAGGAAACCAACCCTTTATACATAGTATCTCCTTGATGAAACATCTGGAGAGACTCAACTCTTGTGGCTATTTTCTTACCCCCTTCCAGCACTTAAAGTCATATAAAAGATTATAAAATAATGTAAACAAGACTAAACACACAACATGAAAAGAATTTTGATCCTTTTCAATAAAAGAGATAAAATGCTGAAGAGGACCTGTTACAATACAATTAATTAGGGATGCCTCTGTACAAATTAAGGTGCAAACAAGATCATATGCCAAAGTCAACAATACAGTTTTCATTTAACAATAAATGTAGAGAGATAGCAAGAAATAGGAAAAAAGGAGAGAGAGAGAAAGAGAGAGAGAGATCAAACAGAAGATAGTTACCGCTCATGGATCCAGCAGCACTGGATTCCAGCTCCCATTTGTTCAAAACTTTTCGCTATTTATGCATCTTAGCAAACAAAGGAATTAATGCTCATTGGCTACAGAGTTCTCTTATTCTACTGGTTAAATGATTCCCTGGATTCGAATGCCAATTAGTTCCGCGCTCAGTCTTTTCTCTTTTTTTGAGTATATGGGTTTCTTGGGTCTGTGGGCCATGGTGGCTGCCATGTGCCCCTGCCAGAATGACCTTTTACCCAGTCAGAGCTGATTTCAGCACGGTCGCTGAGTTGGCTTTACTTGTGGCCTGTAAATTCTTCATTCTTTATGTCCATTATCAGCAATATATTCTTCTCCACCAGCTTTGTTAGACCTTTGTTAGACCTTTCCCTAGGTCTGAGATAACACCTGGACAACAGTACCACCTTTATCTTATCTCAAGTTTCCACTGTGGTGGCATATTCGAGGGTGGGGCTTCGGTGGTTGTTGGTAGTCACAGGTGCCATCTATCCTACAATTTGGGGTGATCTTTGTTTGGTCAGTGATATGCATACGAGCAGTTCCTTCTTTACACAGTTTGCCACAGTGGGAATTTTTGTCTGGATGCATTACCCAAGATGTGCTAACCAGATCTCATCTCCAGCAGACCTGGGGTTAGCACCATCCTGTCACTCCATTCTACACTTATCTCATGGTAAAGTCTTTCTGTGGCCAAAACAATGCTTGAGACAGGCAACTGTGCTCTTTAAGTCCTTACAGGATCAAAAAAATGTTGATCTTGAATAACTTTTCAAAAAATGATTATTTTTGTGTTTTCACTGTGCTTTCAAACAGCTCTATCTACTATGATGTCTATATAATCCAAGCCTCAAGCCTTATTTAGGATCCCAGTTCCTTAAGAATTTTTTAAGAGGCCAGAATGCACATGACAGAATGTACTGACCAATACAGGTACATTGCAAAAATCTCCATAACAATTCCTATGGTATCCCATTGGTACTTCTGTCCATTTTGAAATATTCTCAAACACAGTAGTACTCTAAAGAGTCTTTTTTTAGGGTGTCAAAATACATTATTTCCAATTATAAAGTTCAAAGGCGTTTGTCACTGTAAAAGTAACGGAATGTGATTTACTGTTTTAAAGTGTTAGTTTTTATGTGTTCATTAGAACAACCATTTGGTGGCTTTCTGTTGAGTATTCATAAAATCATGCCTGCCAGATAATTATATTGCATTAATATGGTATGAATAAATGAAAGCAGTAATTATGGTTTTATTCTTTGTTTTGCAATTTACAGTTTGCTTTGCTTCAATGGTACAAAACTATTTCATCTGAAACAATATCACACAGTAATTTGTTTTAGGACTCTTCAGAACGTACATATAGAGAGAACTCCACCCAGAGTAATTGGATGGGTAGCATAAAGCTTACATAGATTAGAGTTACATTTTCTTTCTATCAGGCTTAGATCATAAGGAAATGCTTAAGCTGACAGGAAAAAAATATCAAATTTTGTGAAGTCCAAGTCTTTAAAATTAGAAATTATATTCTATATATATTTGCCACCTTTCTATCACCATGCACAAATTATACCATGCCATTCTGAAGGCCTCAGGAAATCCATGAGGATTACTGCAGAAGAAAGAGATAATTCAAAATAACCAACTGTCAAAAGAACTTGATTCTATAACATACAACTTACCACAGATGTTATAAGGGAATTGTTTATGTTTTTTTTCCCCCAAATCAATCTTCCATTGCATTGCCACTGTAATCAATGGTGGCCTCCAAGAAGAGTCAGGAAGACTGTAGCTCAGAGAAGTATAAATTCTCTTTCTCATATCTAGAATTTGGAGTAGACTTCTCAGTGTGTAGTTTCCTCATAACTTTGAGAAAGCAATGACCGACCAAGACAGCTATAAAGAGGGGATGTACCTAAGAGATCAGAGATCAAAGAATGTCAGACAGAAGTCCCTTCTGAAATTTTGAATGATCCTACCTCTTATAAGCCTGCATATTAACATCATGCGGTACTGACTAGCAAGGTTTCAAGATCACCTCCCTGCCATTCAGCAGGTATTCCCAGAGACCCTCAAATACAATAACCCTGTTTCAGTAACAGACAAAGCATTCCCCTTGCACACAGCAAGCCCATGGCACTTCAGAGAAACTCTTTACTGTGACTCTTCATGGTCCCCTCATCATGTTTGCAAGGGAAGTGCAGGAACTAGATAAAAGTCTTTGGTATGGGCACAAGGTAGAGTTAGTCCATCAAGAACACATCAAACCATCCGAACCACCTTGTGCTTTCACCAGAATTTTTACTTGAGCTGGACAGATCCCCCAAGAGCCAGCATAAGGAACTATGTGACAAGTACAGGGGATAAGAGGAAAAAGCAAGCAAATGGAAGGAGTGAAGAATATTACCTCCGTCTCAGAATTTTTTGCATATTTCACAACAACAATATTAAAGCTTGCATTTAGGCCCCTAGACCAATACTTTGTCTAGAGGTTTCTGTAGGAAGCTTTCACTAAATTATTATCATCTAGCTTGGAGGTGAAGGCAGCTGTTTGGCAAGAAAGATCTGTTCAGTAGGCATCATAACCATGCAGCATCAAGTGCATTCAGGCAGCCATTTTCACAAACCCCCATCCAAGGGACTGATTTGAGAATTAAAATCTTTATATCGACTCCAGAGAATTAAGATCATTATATCAGCCCAAGAGAAGCTGTCTCTGTAACAAACATATACAGAGAAGGAGGTAGCTGTAAAATCAATAGACTTCTATTATTTAGCTATTACAAACCATAATTAGGAAACGTGAATATTTCCAAGGAGTTTGCATTAAAAACAAACAATAAACACTACAACTCACAGAAGCACACTAGAGATTATAGAAAAAATGTGAAAAGCCGAAAACCCCAGGCAAACAAAAACTTACACAAAAACCCCCTCTAAACCAAACAAAAAAACCACCCCAAAACTAAAGACTTCTGCTCATTTTGTCATAATTTTGATCATAATAAAGTATGGCTTAACTGAAAAATATGTATTAAGACCCACTGATTTTCCACATTGTGTATGTATGTTCATAATATCAGAGAGGAGGCACAATAAGAGCACAGACATGGGGCAAGAAAAGTTGCAAAAGTTAAAGATTTTTAAAAGACTTTTCTCCAGTTATTGTGTCAGTAAAATATGTTAAATGATTTTAAGGAAGGTAAACAGGCCAGAGAACTGTAAAATAACCTCTTTTTCTGATGCATTCTATTACTGGTCCCTACAGTTTTCTGTATTAAAGCTTCAGATTTTGATTTCACCACTCTGAAAAGGGAACGTGCTCACTAGTGGTAAGACAACTGAAAATTTAAGGGGGGGAAAATTCAAAACAACGAAACCAAAACCAAACTTCCAGACAACAGTCTACTTCATTATCTATGATGGAAACATAAGATCCATCTAAAATACTTGAAGCTTTGATTAGAATTTTAATCTGCTTTTCTCTGAAATTATTCTGCTAGAATTTACTTTTAAAAGGAAAGGCATTCTGAATAACTATTCATATGAATTCTAAAAAGAGAAGGTTTTAAGAAAATTCTTAAGTTATCATATGATTACCATTTTAAAAAGCATTGTCGAAAGTGCCAGGTAAGCACATTTTCTCACTAAAATTTTTCTCCTGCTTTCTAATGACATTTTATAAATGAGGTCTGATGAGTCTGGTATCCATTTATAACAAAGAACTTGTCCAAGCTTTTCTTTAAGATTGCTTTGAGAATCAGTCATTAGTTTTACATTAAATAGACCTTTAAAACATTAAAATAGACCTTTAATGCCATACTCCAATAACAATATTTTGACAGTGGTCCAAGTTGTGTTACTT
>NW_026138097.1:8092500-8112500 GCF_025592945.1 Manacus candei
AATGTATAGTCCCTCTGTTCACTACCTTCAAAGAAGGCAACTGGTCACACATATTATAAAGACACATTAACAACATATTTTAAAAACACAAATTCATCCACACATCTTGCTACAGAGAGACCTTCCCCTTACAGCATCTGTAAGCGATAGTTACAAAGTAAAAGAGTCACAAAATATCTCTATACTGTACCCTGCTGACAATAACTTTCTGGTTATAGTAAGTTACTACTGGTCAGAGCAGCCTCAAGATAAAATCAGCCTCCTGTAAGAGATTATTTTTTCCAAGACAGCTACAGTGTAACAGATATCTTCCTCATTTTCCTGGTATTGTGAAGACCATACAGTGGATTTACAGCATAGAAGACAATAAAGAACAGACATCATTCTTAAATTGCATACCTCTTTGTCCAGAGGTAAAGAACTGACTGATACAAGTCATTCCTCACACAGGCTTCATCAGACCCAACAACCAGTTAAGGATGTTCATAGGCCAGCCCTTATTTTCAAACAGCTCTTGCACCAGACAATGAACATTGCTTCTGCTAGTTTTCCTCGGATCTCACCTGTGGTTTTCAAGGCTTTCACTGATTATCTTCACCTTATAGAGGGTTTGCTGTACACTTGATATGGTTGGAAGCTGGCTCCCTGCCAAGTCTCCAAACCTTACCACAAGAAGCCCTCCCCCCCCCCAAACCTCAGGGAGAAGAGGGAGAAATCAACCAAGAAAAAAACGAAATGAGAGAGAGACGGCTAAAGCAATATATATATATATATATATATATATATATATATTTACACTTATGTTACAGATATATACAATTGAAATATATGTACAATTTCACAAAGGAACGGGAAGGGGGAAGGGAAAAGGAACAAAACCAAAATAAAATATATATATATCCCGATTAGTAGCCCAATATCTAACAACTAAAAGAGTTAGCAAAGAAATATCTCACTACTCTCCTTGGGACAACCGAGAGTCGCTCTGGAACGATCGCCGGCAACCTCTGTCTCCCAAGGTCGGCAAGGCCCAACCAGGCCTCGCTCCCCAGCACAGCAGACTCAACAGCAGGGAACCTGCACCTCCAAGCCGCCGGAAGGAAAGAGAGCGAAGGCCTCTCCTCCTTTCTTCTTATAGCCTGGCTTACGTAAAAATCGTAGGGAATACTGGGTAAATCTGGGCCCTTCCTTGGTTACAAACTGGTCACCAAGGAAGGCCTAGCCCAAACCACCACAACACTGGATAAACTTTTGCGGTACTCTTGAAAGACAGTTCTGAGAAAGTAAATATCTCCTGAAAACCTCCTCTGAAGACTTTCTGCAAATGAACTTGTAAATCTGCTGCCGTTAAAAACCCATGCCTGGAGGAGCATCAGACAATAAATTCATCCTTTGTTTAAATCTATTCTTCTCACATATATGCCAAAGTATACATGGCATTAGAAAACAGGTATGAGTTTAGAACATGGTTAAAATATACTTCCCACACCTAAAATTCTATGATTGTGGGTACAAGTTGACATAACATGGGGTTAACAGGTATGTACTGCTACTTCATTTTTGCTAGCAGGAGACTTGATGGCTTTCAAGTAATAAATCATAAAAACTTTCCTATTTCCAAACGTTTTAAGATAAGGGAGTTCGAAATCAATTTACGTTTCTATACTTAGGTTCCAATCTTTCTAACCAGGGACAAAACATGCTGTCCTTGTCAAATCATTTCAATGTGAACCAACTGAAAATTTACTATCTTATAAAGATCATCTATGTCTTTTCCCAGCATTTTTTGAAGACAATGTCCCTACCAGCTGCAATTTTACTTAAGTAAAAGAGGGTCAGTGGGAGGGAGAAACAAATACACGTACATAGATGCTCTTTTGTAAGTTGGTCTATTACAAATGTTATTTAGTCTTATATGTAAACAGCAAAAATCATATAGGAAAAAATTAAATTAAGTTACATTTGTATGCTTTATATGCTATGTCTTAACATCCTTATTACTGATTTTTTTTCAGCAATGCTTTATAAAAGTACAATCCCCATCATATACATGTTGACTATCTGCTGCTGTGTGACTCCCTCTTGCTACGAGAGCAGATTATTTAGCACTTGGGGCAATGTGGTTGAGGGGGACAAGGTACTTCTTGTCAGAGAAGGAGATGGCTGCAGCTGAGATGAGCAGGACACTCTAGGCAGCATGAAATGGTCTAACCATCTGAGCAACAACTGCTGTGGGGCTCTTTTCTTTCCCCTCTGGTTGGCTAAGTTGTCTGACTCTTTCCCAGGAGTCTCCTACAAAGAATGGTATGGAGAAAGGGAAGGAAAGTAGGGAACTGATAGTCATGGAATATGTGGGAAAGTACCTCGGTATATTTATGCTAATTTTTTAAACTCTGAAGTCTGCCGGTTATGGTTTTATCATGCTCATGTAACAGCAAAAATTAAAACTCTACACACAGATTAAAATACATAAAACTAAATTTCTAAAAACTGTTCCATTAACATTATAATAAAAGTCCTGCTACTGTGCCAGTAGTGGAAAAAGAAGGGGGTGCTGCTGGGAATGTCATTTCTACCTCCTAGCCAAACTGTATGAATTCACATTAGGGTCAAGGATATTCCAAAGCAGGAGGATTGGGCCCATCCTGCAGCTGTGCTCAATTAACATTTTAATGCAAAGCTGAGGAAATGCAGATAGGTAACAGGTGTGGCTCAATCTAATTAAATTGCTCTTCTCAATTTTATTATTTATTTCCTGTTATACAAAATGCCATAGTACTTATTTTTCCAAAGCTATCATCTGGGGGAGAGGTCCAGAAGAGAAATCATCAACAAACATAACTCTTACAAGAATGCAAAAGCCCAGCAAAAGTGTTCCTAATGACATTTCGTTTAATCAAGTTGTTTACAAAGAAAAGCCCAGGAAGTTGACAGCTGTATAATTCCAGAATATTACACATCTCTTTCCCATAATGTAGCACAGTACACAAAGATAAATGAGCTCCACTAAGCAAAACTACCACTATCATTAGAATAGCCATAAACTAATGCTAAAAGGGATACACTGCTGGCTTTCATTCACTGGAAAATACCACTATGTTGGCAAAATGGAGTTTGTTTCTTTTTTTTTTCAATTAGTCAATGAATATGAAGTTATGACTTATTCCATTATTTTCAGCTGGGATGATCCAAGAAACCAGATGGCACTGATCCCAGCATTCATGGAACAGGATTTTCGCAATGTTCAAACGTAAAACGTGATAATTCTTCTGTATTAATAAATAACTTCTTCATGTAGTCCTTCTAATTCAAAGTTTGTTTTTTAACATTTCTGATAAATTATTTTAAATTTTTTAACTTTCTAAAGAATCAATACCACACAGAATGGATATAAAAATAACAATTTGTTTTGCTTTGTTTGAAGATGCTCTATTTCTGCTTTCTCTAGTCTTCATGGGAGATGAACTATTAGATAAACTATGTAGTTATCACACAGTAGGTGACTCAGAGCTGGACAAAACAATGAGGAAAAAAAAGATCCTGCATTAATAGTGAGAATTCCTTTAACAAGAACCCCAGGGATACTAGAGATACCAGGATTCCTCCGGGATCGGGCAGATTTCCCAGTAAGAGTTAGCACTGGACAACATCAATTATTTTGTGAACCTAAGAAGTCTATAAGAATACAAGAGAGAAACATTGTGCAGATGTAATCCCACAGAGGTTTTTGTCTATGCAAAATTTCTGTCCTATAGGCAGCTATATTAAGCTAAACAGACTTCAGCTGAAACAGTATTCACCCCTAACATGGACCTAATTATTGTTATATTCTCTAGGTTTGAAGAAAGTTCACTTTTTGTACCTTTTGAAATATCCTCTCTGTTATGCATCATTGAAACAAGAATTTCATTGTATCAATTTCCCTTTTGTTCCAGTAAGTTTCAACAAATCCATTTTAACTTCATAATAGGAAGAGCTGAAAAATTGCTTTATTAAATATGCATTACATGTAATTACTTATTTCCTGCTTAACTGAGCTGGTGAGGAACTCTCGTCCTCAAAGTCAGATCCCTTCACAGAAACATACTTGTTTTGAAAAGTTTTCATTTGACAGATTTCTTATGTCAAAGATGGAATTATTGGTCAAAAGGAAACACAAGTTATTAGTTCATTATTGGTCAGAAAGAAACAACTATTTCCTATATTCTGATAATTAAAGAAAGGAAGAAATTCGGATTTCATTGCCTTACATCCTACATGAATGTGTTAATCAGTGGTCTTTTGACTCCACATCCACACTTTGATGTTTCTGGCAAAAAAATTCTTTTTACCACCACCGGGTTAACCTTCTAAAGTGAATGGGAAATGTGTTTCTCAAAATAGAAATAGAAGAGATTGAAAGTTCACATTCACTTTTCCACAATTTTGTACCACTTGGAGGAGGAGTGCAGAGGGACTTCAGTGAGTGGTTGAGTCCGAAAGGACAAGTAAATTACTCTAATATGGTAACACAACACAAAAGTTTGTCCTAGGTTTGGTACATGAAGATTCAGCAGGCTGGTGTCACTCAGGAGATCACTAGTCACTTTACTAATTTTTCCCTCCTTTCCTCTCAGAAAAAAAAACAAAAACAAAAACAAAAACCAACAAAAAAACCCACACCCACAAAAATCAAAACAAGTTGTTTCTGTTTACCTGATTTCAAAGTGTTACTACTGTATTCTAACAAACTGAACAGGGATTCTTAAAAATAACTGGATTTCTATTTTAGAAAAATTTAACTAATTGGAATTATTTTTTTTTACTTTAAATACAATTAATATTTAAAAAGAGAGCAAACTGAATATCACTCTTATCACCAATTATGTTAAATCCTTAGTAACATAAAAGGAATAATCCAGATATACAGAGAAACTATCAAACTACAGGAAACCACTATTAATTCTCATTAACCTTAAGGTTCGATGAATATTTTCTTCATATCTGTCTACAACACAACATTAAAAACTCCATGTAAATTTGTCTGATATTGACTTCTACACCTTGACAAAGAATAAGATTCCTGTATCTGTGTGCTCAAAATTTGTTTACCAAAATTTTTTCTTGGTGTGCACTTCAAAAGTATTAATGAAACATGAACACCAAAACTCACAGCAAAACAAAAATATATGGAGAATGTGTAGAAATCCCAAACTCAACACAGCAATGTTTAGATTAAAGTATTATATAAAAAGGTGACATAAAGCATTAATTGAATTACTATGGTACATATGCATTGCATACAGAAAACTTGATACCTCATAAGAGTAAAAAGCTAAATCTATCATTATTGGCTTTTTAGCAAAATTTTATGCTTCTCTTGGAATCAAATGAATTTCCCCTCCGAACCTGTTTTGTAAGTTTGTGTGCATTTGCAGAAGAAACATTGTTTAAATGTTAAGAACAAGAAGTCACATTCTCACTGTGCTTATAACAGTGATTGCTGAGTATAACTAACTTCCTCTTAATACTGGAACTGACTCCAAAGCAGGCCACTTTTTCACCACTGGAGACAACAGCAATTGTATACATGGTAAGTATAAGTATCCTGCTATAATAGTTTCAGAATATATTTCACCTAGGTAAGTTAACTACCTATCAATACCAACAGGCTGATTTAGACCCAAAAGCACAAAATTATTAGAATATTATACATACATAATATATAAGCCAAGTTAAAAAAATATAGGTACTAGGAGAACTGTATTTCTCAAACATACTGTGCCGCTTTTAGAACCAGAACACAATCTCTGTTTTTCCCTAACAGGGGCAAAGTAGCCTGGGCCCTTCTGCTCCAAGGTAGAATCCCATTTCATTTGACTTGCTCTGAAATCCACTTTGGTGTAATCTGTATTCATCATACTTCCTCGAACTCAAAGAAGTAGTTCTTATACTAAGAACTGTAATTCAACTCTTTGCAGACTTCACCTTGCCTTTTAACTAACAACTACCAGTGGTCTTTCACAGAACTGTACTCGTTTCCTTTGGGATTTCAGCACAGCAGGACTTGGCACTTTGACCAACGCACGAGTTGGAGAATGAAAGCAGCGAAAACATCGGCATTCCTTCAGCCACTTCAGACCTTGTTCAGACACCTTTCTTCAGTGCTGATAAGGCAATAAGTTGTCAGGGTAGGTACAGAGACTTTTAGGTACCATGCTGGCTGTGGAGCTAAACATGCAGCATTCTCACTCCATGCACACTGTATCAATGAATAAATAAGACCTTGAGCCAGTGTTCCATTGGCAGCTCAATTTATACTCTCTTCAAGACAGAAATTAGAGTACTATTACCTTAAACACAACAACACACATTTGCAGTAATTATGCCCCATATCTTTATAATGGGATCAATCACCTTTTAGATTGTAGTCATAGAAATATGATTATTATTATTATGGCAAACTGGCAAACTTTAGAAAATATTTTTCACTGCTGTGACCACTGGACCTTTTTTAGTATTGTTGTGGCAACAAAACCACATGCATGTCCCTAAGCACAGTATCTCAAGTCTTATTATTTGGCTTTCTGTATCCTGCCATTATCTTCATTAAGTGCGTGTCCATCATAACCTGCTCAGATTTTATTGATTTCAGCCCTGATTTTGAATGAAGGCAGAACATTTGCCTGTCACAAGGAGTCTTGATAATTTAAATAGTATTCAAAAGGGATGCAAGAGTATCTGACACGTAATTCTCAGAGTAGTGTGTTGACAACTTCATCTCACCAAAGATCAAAATAGCATAGTACTTTATTAAGCAAATTACACCTAAATAAATAGTCTGGTTTGAATATCTAGAGCCTGTTACATCCACCATCACTCTAGGTCATCTCTAATGGAGAAGCAGTTCATAAATCAATTGGTGTTTGGCACAGAGAACCCTGCCATGTTGCTTATGTGACATTAGCAATAAAAATCCTAGGTAAATTGGAAAAATCCTTGGAAGGGTATATGGGCTGGAAAAAAAAATCCCCTAAACCCAAATGCCTCTTACCCGTAAGAAGGGAAAGATTTCAGAGAAATTATGTCAGAGTATATGCTGGAAAAATACAATATACTGTTACAAAGCATAAATGCTCGGAGTTCTGTACAGAAATATTATAAATAGCAGCATTTGTAAAGGGAAATATCTCTGCACAATAACAGCATTTTGTCCCAAAATACATTTGTTTATATTACAAAGTGTCTCCCCTCCAAGTCTTCTGTACGCTACTGGCCCTTCAGCACAGTCACAGTCTAGTAGAAGATTAATATTTCAGAACTTGTCACGGGCAGTTTCACTTGACTCTGTCACTGCCTATGTCTGACAAGCTATTTATCATGCTGCTAAGTGTCAGCATTAAATTATCCCTGCTGTTATGACAGCAACATTATTCATCAGGATTACAGCCCCAGTACAAGGCTGCTTACAGCTGTTACCTTCTTCTTCTGAGCTTTATCGATCTCTGCTCTTTCCATTAAAAAAAAAGTCTATGCACATGACCGTTCACATCTTGCATGTCTGATGAATTTTATTTCTGTGCCGACATCAAACAAAAAGGCTTCCCAGAAATGGGTTTCCACAGTTATAAAATGTCACCAGCAGAAGTGAATCGCATTCCCTTCAACTGGAGGCACATTCTCTTTGAGGAGACAGAGAGAGACTGTAAACATTATTGATCATAATGCATAGGCACCCAAGGTTGAAGCATGTTGCTTGACAAATCAATCTGCATTTGTTTTAACCAAGTCTCCCTTCCTTAAATACTACAATGAAATCAAGAATTATTTATTGAGATGTATAGTGCTAATCACAGGCTCCTCAACTGTGCCCTGTCTCCAGTCGAAACTCTGAACACCACAGTTACCTTCTGCTGGGCTGTCAGTCTGGACCAGAATGATACAGTGAGTAAAGATAAGGGCATGTTGAATTCTTTAAAAATTCTTTTGCAACTAAAATTTTACTCACTTTTCTGATCCATACACTCCCAAGAAAAGAACAACAAAATCATTAAAAGAAGTGGTTCATCCTATGTTGTTACAGCATGAAGCTGTGTTGGGGAGGTTTGGAGTGGGTATTAGGAAAAGTTTTCTTACCCAGACGGTACTGGAGCAGGAGCCCCAGGGAAGTGGTCACAGCATCAAACATACCAGAGTTCAAGAAGCATTTGGACAACATACTCAGGCATGTGGCGTGATTCACGGGGAGGTGCTGGCCTGGAGTTTGACTTCCGTGATCCTAGTGGGTGCCTTCCAACTTAGGATATTTTATGATTCTATAATTCTATGTTAGTTTTTATTCCTAGGACTTCTAGGGTTTTAGAATGGTTGCTCTGAGATGACTTTTTCGGTAATTTACTCCCATTTTATCTTTGGTGGCTACTTCTGGATTTCGAAAACAAATACCAGCATTGTTACAAATATGTTTAAAAAGGAGAGATTTCAGTAAATTTAGCAATACCCTCTGCTATCTCCATACTGTTTTCAGCCGGTAATTTAGACTTGGATTTTCCAAACTACCATTAGCTAGACCTCTCATTGAGTGCTGTTTCAAATCACTAAAGCATAAAAGGATAAAAAGGGCTACTGAAAATCAAGTTCCTAAAATTCATTCTACAGTATAATAGGAAATAAACTAGAAGAATGCCATCACAGGGAATAGTATTCTGTTTCATATTCTTGTTTCATAAAATCCCAGGGATGTTATTTGCTTTCAAATCAAACATAATGTTTAGTGTTTTCCTTAGATATCAAGGTATGTCATTGAGGAAGACTTTCAGCTTTTATTAAGTAGGTATTTTTTCACTTGCTTATCTGCAAGGAATATAGCTAAAAGGTAAATTTCAAAGATCCAAAACTAGCGGACAACTAGCCTTTCCACACTTTCAACTTATTTCAGACAATTAGAGTTTTAGGGGCATGGCATTATTTTTGTGGGGCTACTGACCCAATTTTCTGCTTTGCAAGAAGACTGCTAGCCCAGTAATGATGTGGTAACATGGACCTTCCTGCAGGAAACCGGACCTTCCTGCAGGAAACCAGAGTCATTGCAGTACAAGACTGCAGCGTGCCAAACCCACTTTCATAGTGCTGCAACCTAGCATTTACAAGGACATGGAATCAGCTATCACTTTGTCCCTTCTTATTTTCCAGCTACAGCTAAAAGTGTGGAGAACACAGTGCAGCCCATTGTCACCACTTTCTTTCACTCTCCCGGTTGCTGCCCCAGGGCTTGCACAGATTCATATGTAAGGTGTCTATATTTTGTGCTCTACCACTTTACAGTAAAAGATTATGGCAAAATAGGCAGATGTACAACGTATGATTTTTCAGCCTGCTTTTTTTTTTCACGACTTTCAAGTCCAGATTCGTCAAGATAATGGATCTTGATGGATCTTGCTCCAAGCACTCTATTTCAAGGTGTGTTAATAGTTCATCTACATAAAAAATTTGGGGAAATCACTTTAGTTTTCCATCATTTGAAGTACATGTAAGCTAAAATTGCAATAACAGTTTAACAGTTTAACATGAACAATTCTGTCAGAGCATTCTGACTGAAATAGCTTTTATATCCTTAATGTTCTTATCTCTAGGAATTAACATTCAAAAGTCTAAATTGGAAGTATTTACTGCAGGTCTCCAGTTTCTTTAAAATAACACAAAGCTAGGGATTTCCTTAAAACAAAGCTGCAGGGATTTCAAGTAGAATAACCAGAATGTCTTATCTACATGCGGCGTGTGTTTATATTTTTCTAATTTTGACAAAATTAGTCAAAATTTTTTGGGCATTAGCACAGTGTCAAGGAACCAGACTAGAAGGATTTTGATCTCGAGGGAAAGTTTGATGTTAAAGAAATGGATGCCATTTGAAATTAAGTTTCAAAGTCCCAATTCTACTGACAATGCTCACCCAAATACTACTTGTCATATTCTTCAACAATTACAGGATCATAATCTATGCTACTAAGAAAAAGCAATTTGGTGTTCTTATAATACAGTAAGCTACCAATCTCTAGATGACTGTACAGAGATCACAGAATCATAGAATCACCTGGGTTGGAAGGGACCTCCGAGATCATCAAGTCCAACCCTTGATCCAACACCACCAGGGTTACTAGACCATGGCACTAAGTGCCACATCCAGTCTCATCTTAAAAACCTCCAGGGACGGTGAATCCACCACTTCCCTGGGCAGCCCATTCCAATGTCTGACCACCCTCTCTGTAAAGAAATTCCTTCTAATATCTAACCTAAACCTCCCCTGGCACAGCTTAAGACCATGCCCTCTTGTCTTGCTGATAGTTGCCTGGGAAAAAAGACCAACCCCCACCTGGCTACAGCCTCCTTTCAGGGAGTTGTAAAGAAAATTGCAGTGATGTGGATAAGATCAACAAGAACAAATGTTACTGTTGGAAATACTGGCACTTTGCCAGACGGGAGTAGAGATTTGAAAGGGAAATATCAATGAACATGGTAGAAAAGTTATTTGTAATTAAAAGTCATAAAAAAATTATACTTTTCCTTTAATTCTGAGATTGACCTGTACACACAGATTCATTTGTTTAATAAAACTAGGCCACGGTAGATTTTTTTTCCTAACAGCCTGTCCCTTACAATGGATCTATTTACTTTAGATTCACTGATGATTATATTCAGCTGTACTATCTGTTTGAGAGCTTTTAACTTTGAATGCTGTGGTAAGTGTCAATCTTTATATTACTGAAGGACAATTAGGGAAACCATGTAATTGTATTGTCACTTATTAATTTCAAGCTCCAATGTCATAAATTATATGCCTTAATTAATACTATGTGTCAATCACAATCTGCAACTTTGAAAGGATAAAGAGGTTAACAAGAATACATAATTAAAAGAAAACAGTGAATAATGGCACGGCTGAACGGGTTATAAAATTAGACAAGAAAACTGGTGCTGTGTCAGCAATAGGAGCCAAGACAAAAAAAAAGGGGGGCTTGACAAAATGCGCACAAGGATTAAGAAGTCAGAAAATGAAGGAAAGTTTTAACTCTTAAGGTTTTATTCTATTCACAAGGCAAATATCTGGCAGAAAGTAATTTGAAGACAACCATAGAAAATATAAAGTCACTTATTCCTTCTGTACCATGCCATACAGATGAAGAAATAACACGTGTTTGCACATATTTCTAGGTATAAATGGCACAGTTCAGCAGAACCTATGTACTGCAATAGCTTTGCCATCACAGATGGCAATGCTGCCTCAACACACAGACACATCAGAATGGGCAAAACACACCAGATAAACTCCTTTTTTTTAACATTAGAAATTAAGGCATAGCTGAAAGACAGTGGTCCTAGAGGGCATGCAACTACAATACTGTCCTGGCAGGTCATCTGCCACTGGGAAGAAATTGCAGTAGCCCTGCTCTCCTGCTTACTAAAAATAAGGACCAAAAGTAATACAAGCAACTAGTAGTCAAATTGATTCAAAATGAAAGCTTCTCAAATGTGGCTATGACACCAGGCAGACGGAAGGAGTAAGTAAACATTGATTTCTGTGATGGAGAATAAGGACATAGAGGAACATGCAGAAACAAAGAGCAACAACTATAGAGCATCAATCGCTCAAACACTGCAAAGTATTCTGTCAGTCTGTGTACCTACTGTGGAACATTTCCCAAAGAGGAAAAAAACATATAGTTATGGGTTTGGTTTTTAAGCTCTTAACATGTGTTAAAATTGTACCTGTACCTGTACCAAGGAATTCCAGATCTGTAATGAATAGAATTTAGATGGACTGAGAGCTTATTCACACAAAATAAAGAATAGTTCTACTTTCTCCATCACTTATATCCTTCTATTAGAGACCAAATAAGAAAAAAAATGTGGATGAATATTTAGTGGCTAATATTCAAGATCTCTTAGAGGAACTTTAAGCAGACATTTCTCTCCACAAGTAAGTCAACATTTTACTCTTCAGCTAGGTACACCCCAAAAAACAGGGAGACAGAAGTCCATCCATATGATTTCCCTTTCACAGCACTCACAGGCAGGTTTTTAAATCCCAGAAGCCTCTCCTTTCCTCTTCCTACTCAATGCAGCACACAAAAGAAAGCAAAGGATGCAACACACCGAGCAGTGCTTTCCCTGGGACAGCACATGCATGTGAAGGATATTGTCATCTCTCTTCCCACCAATCTGAACCATGGACTTCTCATCCCCCTTGAAGAAGATCAGTATATCTCTCTCTGAGCCATCTGAAGGACGGACAGTATGGCACGCAGCCATGTAGGCTTGCGGCCACAGAATAGGGGAGATGCTTTTATCCAGCCAAGGAGAAGAGCCAGTGGTGGCACATGTTTTGGCACTTACCACAGTAAGCTTCACTATAAGCTCTTCTCTACTTTTAGGGGTGAAGAATTCAGCTGGGGTTAATTTCAAATACCAGGGCTGCAGCAAAGCTAACAGAAAGCAGCTCCACAAAATGGGGACAGCTAAGTCTACATTCCCTAGCTAAACCTCTTGCCCAGCGTGGGTGCAATCTCCCCTGGTCTTCCTCCTTCTTCTTCCAGTGAGAGAATGCCATGGCAAGGCAGGCACAGAAGCCCAGGCGGACACTGCTGCCTTCACAACTTCCACAACCATACAAAGCAAAAGCAACCACCCGTGCCACAAAGCTGCTAAACACATATTTCAGTTTTTATTGCATTCCCCAGGTAGCTGAGCTGGGACGGCCCTGAAGATGTACCCTGAAATGTGATGGCCTAGGACTTTGGACACTGACAGGAATGGAAGAAGCTTGTCAGAACCTCATAATTTCTGGCACTAGTTTTCCTTTTCCTAAGCAGCTCTACTATGTAAATAATACTGCCTACATAAATAATACCTTCTACTTCAATTACAACTAGCTGTGTTTCAAGTCAGGTATTTGTCTCTGTGTACAGCTACATGTTCTTATCCTTTTTTCTCATGTCTCTTTCCTTCTCTCTAGCTTAAATATTTGCTTCGCCGTATTAAAAAAAGCCGTACTGGATCTGAGATTTGGGACTTTCTTTCATACACATACCCTATGTCTAAATTTCTACAACTTCCTACAGTATATTTGTAATCGTAAATATTCTCATTTCACAACCTATCAGCAAAATAGGGTATACTTTACTACTAAAAGCAATAACTGTATTTGGCTTTAATAACCTGAATTTTTTCATACTAGAATTTTTTTTAAGAAACTTCTTTATATTATATTTAAGAACATTACTGCTGCAACATGTGCATCTGATGTATTATTTTAATTTATTAACGGAATATATTCTTTCTTGAATAATAGTCACAGGGACACCATAAAGTATTTTAATCACTGGCAGAATGTTCTTTGTTCAAGGTACTTTTCCTCCTCCTGCAACTACTTTGCATCAAAAGATTGAGGCGTTAACATAACAATAACTAAATTACAGTTCAAGAAACAAATTCCTGTGTAAAATCAATCCTGGAGGGTACTGGAAACATTTTCTGAAGCACTGAGTACTTCCAACTTTTATCAAATTCAATGAGAAATGCAGGTACTCTGCAGCTTGCAGAATTGATCTCTTCCATGTTATCAGTTACCAGCTGCTATCTAATACATAATCGTATTGTATGAAAAAGAGCTATTTTCAGTGTTCATTGTGGTGAGAACCATTAAAGAGATTTACTTGTCAGACTTCACACATCATTAAATCACTTCTACATGAAAAAAAAAAAAAAGCAGAAGATACATTAAATTATCCCGCCAAAAATTGTTGTATCTGCTTTCTGCATTAGCTATCAAAGTAATGTTCACATTCTTTTCAAGTACCATTATCGCACAATTTTGCATTAGGAAACAATGAAAACTGTATCATTGCTTCTCAAATAACTCCATCCCCATCCTCAAAGCTGCTGAGCTACAGTTCTGCTCAAGTAATTGAAAGAAGTTTTCAGCAACCAAGGGATTACATACCTAATCTGCCGCACCCGGTTAGAAACAGTCGTCTGCATCTCTGATTTTTTTGTTCCTAATCAGATAAACCACTTTCTCACATTAGATGCATGTGTAATGGAGTAGGCCTGTAGCTTTCACGATTTATTCACAACAAGGGAGATGTGTACAAGAAATGCACAATACAAGAGCCAAGAAAAGTTGGAGGCTGACTCTGTGCCGTCCCCACCGCTCAGGCACTTCATTACGTCAGTGCAGCTATTCCTCTCCTGATGCTGTTGGTGGGTGTGCTCCTCCACCTGGCCTTGGCCTGCATCCACCACAAGGGTGTCTGCATACGTGCCAGAGCAGGCAACAGCAAAGGGCACAGGTAATGCTTCATTTGGGAATCCCATCCTAGAGCCTCCAAGCCCTAAAAATCCAGCTTGGAAACGCTGCATGTCCTGGCGACAATTAATCACTTGTCTCCCCACAGCGTTTAAAGATGTAACTCAGTACAATCACCTCTAGAGGCTTGCTTTCTTGTGACCCAGAGATGCCCTGGACAAGCTTCCCTCTTTCCAGCAGATCCACACTGGAACTCCAGGAACCAGGAAGAAAAGAGTCCCCCCTCTAATTTTCCATCCACAGCATTGTCCCCAAAGCTCTCACAGTGACTGGGTGCTCCATGCATCAGCATCAGCTGGCACTGTCCCAGATGGATTTGATACATGGTGGTGGTAGCCGAAACAAATTTTTCTCAATAATTGGGCCCTACCTCAGAGCTGAACAGGGCAGCTGTGTATGCCCCATAGTCCTTACAGGCCATGCACTTGTATATTGCTCCCTTTCCAGGCACTGGGAAACCACCTCACTTTGCATATCTCTCTGGTGAAGAACACAATCCCAAAAGACTACAACAAGAATACAAGTTAAAACAACTCCCCTAGACAGTAATTTTTACAGGTTTTTATCTTTAATAAAAATTCATGATTTGAGGGTCTAACTCAGTTATATGATATGGAAGTTTCAGACTGAGTTCAGCACCATGGTACCTGAGTGCCTTCTGGCACAGCATTTAGCAACCTTGCTAACATCTGTCATGGCTTTCTTTTAATTCTCATGCTTTGTATCCTTTGTCTACCTCCCTCCTTCCAAGGCAGACATGTAAAATATGGAATGGGTCATTGGGATATTTTTAAAGGTTAGTGTTATATGGATATGTGTTTGAATATGTTTATTTACAGAGCAAGAAAATAGAAATATATACCTTTACACACACGTTCCACACATACAAACTATGCTCACAAAATAATAGTGGGGGAGGGCCTTAATGGTAGGAGGAAAATGGTAACTCTTTCCGTAGTGGAAAAATCTGATTAGCACTGCTTTACTGTGCTTTTGGGAAATTCAGAGTGTGAAGGGACTACTAGAACCATGTGCACCTGAGAAGATGCAGTATCCTTCTTAAGGGCTGTGCATCAGTATCACATCTGCTAAAGCACTCTCACACTAGCACCATCGTTTAATACTACCTGCAAATGTCAGGGTGATACTGCTGCTGTAATTCTTAGAGTTATTCTCTCTGGTTTCAGAACTCCCCACTCAAGCTCTGCTTCCTTTGAAGTTAGTAAGAATACAAAGACCAGTGTAGGGGGTAAGGATGAAGGCTGGAAATTCTACAATCTGGTGAGCTAATTTATTTGACACTGCCATATATATATTTTTTCTTGCAATTTCTTTTTCATCTGTCTATCACTGTTTTGAACAGCAGCAGCCGCCTCCTACTGTACAAATCACAAGCATCAGAAATAGCAGCCATTATCCATAGGCTATGTTTCTGCATTCATTTTGCCAGGGACTGCACACTCTTCCCTTAAGAGAATCTCTTCTTCATACTTGATCTGTTGTCTCCCTGCTGAAAATATCACTGACACCATTGAGGCTAACAAGGTCAAGTGCTTTGAGATGGAAGCCTTTTGTACTGATGAACAGCTGAAGGGTGCGACATATGTTTTAGGGCCCTAGCAGCTGGCTCAGTGAGAGCCTCTTGGGTCTCTTTTAATGATAAATCCAGGCCCTGTTACTTCATCTCAGCATGGAAATAGCAGCATGTTAACATTCATCCAAACTCTTGTGTCTGTCATTAATGCAGCCCTTCTACTGTAGTTACATGGCAGAGCACAGCTGACATATCACCTGTCCTCCCACCTCACAGAGCAGTAGGGCAGGTTATGCATCAGTGCAGCATTTAAATGCCATTTGACTGAAAACTACTGATTACTCCACATGTTTTATGTCTCTGGGGTTTTTTTTAAATTTTCCTGAATGCCAGCTGATCACAGTTGTTTCTTCCTCTTGTTGTTTTCTGTACTCTAAATATATATAAATATATGCATCTATATATATATAAAACTTTATAACCAATGCTTACAAATTGTGTAAGTCATACAATAGAAATAAAACAAGAATATCTGCAATTGTCTCTGCAGGAACAAATCAGCTCAAGCCTGCACAAGGTTCCCAAAGGTCACAACCTCAGAGGAATGAAAGAGAATAACAAATTCAGCAGTAAATGCTTTCTTTAGTAAAAAGTTTTGAAGCCACTGGTAAGGAGGGAGGAAATTTTCTGAGTTCTCCTCCTTTAGCAGTCTTCAGTCCTCAACTTTATCCTTTAACAAGTACTTTGGGATCCTTGAGAGTGAAAGGTGCTATATAAATGAGAGATGTATTAATAAAATCCCCAACTGCAGTTCAGCTGCAAATGGGAGTTCCTCCAGCTCAAGGCTGGAGTAATTCTGCTAGGCAACCACAGATGGTGTGACAGATGATCTCAGCAGCCCATCCTTCTATGTTTTTTTTTAGTTTAAATTAAAACAAAAAAAAATTGTAAAGCTATCTTGGCTTGCTACAGATTTCAAGAGCCTTAAGTTCATCTTCAGAGCTAGGTTTGGTCCCTTTACTGCTATTCCTTGTCAGAAAGTTTTATACCTGAATCCAGCTGGGGAAAGAATGTGTATGCTAGACATTTGCTTCCACCTTGCCACAAATGGCAGGGGAGGGAGAGATGTGAATGCCTGGGATAAATGAATCTTTCTTGTTGAGAACAGAAGCTGACTTGTCATCCAAGAAAGAGATCAAAACTTCAGGATTTCTTGTTCTGCCCCAGCTAGCTGAATATCCAGTCATCCCTTAACAGTCTTTGAGGTGCTGATTCTTTCTAAGCACCTTGAGCACTGATGCCTGTACTAGAGTTAAGGTACAAACTGCCAAAAGACAAGGACAATAGACATAATGCAGACACAGGAAGAAAAAAAAGAAAAGGGTATGTGAACACAATTTGGGGATAACCTCTAATTAGATCTGTCAAAGAAAAAGTTCTGGATGTTGGAAATTGTCTTTTGACCCTGTAAAACCACTATGATCTTGATACAGTGGAGTCATACCACAGTAGAATAATAACAATTGCTCAATCCCAGTGTTTTTAATTGGACGTTACTTATAGATGTTTAACTCTGCTCCAGAACAGCATTGTGGCCTAAAATGGGACTCACTGTAGAACCATAGAAAATTGAGAAAGTTAGGACTTTTGCACATAGTTCTTGATAGAACATGTTGTGATAGAAAGCCACTTGTAAAACAAAATATTTTTTTAAATTATTGAACAACTCTGGATAAAAATGAGCATAAAAATAAGCATTTATAATTTATCAGCAGAAGTTTCACCCTCAAATTCTTAATTTGGTCACATATAGATTTTGGCTGTAGATTTAAGGAAAATTCCACCTCCCTTCCTGTGTCTGACAAAGGTTATATAGGTAGATTATTGACTTAAAATGTTGACTAGTATATGACTTTTGTTGTTGGTCACTGGGCATCATACTTAATTCTCCTTAATCTTTTAAACTCTAGATCTTTTTTTGAGACAATGCCAAAAATAGGATTAAAAATCTAATTCCTAAATGTAAAAGTAAATTTGGGTGCTTTTAAAAGCCCAGATTTCAAACATTATTGTTGTTTGAAATACTTATTTTCCCCACATAGAATAAATATGGGCATGCCAATAAGTCAGTGGTATGACACCAGAACTTGGCCCATTTGTGCTAAAGTGTTTAAAAATAAAATACAGAAACTTAATTTGGATGCATTGTTTATTTCTGATTTAAATATCATCAAAATCTATGCCTTAGTGTCATTTTTCCTGCATTAGAAGTTTTATTATCAGAATACTTTATGATCCAGAGCATATGCAATTAACTTCATGGAAGAAGTTAAAAAGAAACTACATTGTGCACATTGTGGTTTCACCCCAGCTAGTAACTCAGCCCCGCACAGCCACTTACTCACTGCTCCACCACTGGGGTAGAGGGGAGAATCAGGAAAGCGAGAAAACTCATGGGTTGAGATAATGACAATTTAATAGGTGAAGTAGAAGCCGTGCATGCAAGCATCCTGGACAGCAACCCTGCAGAAAGGGACCTGGGAGTCCTGGTCAATGGCAAGTTGAATATGAGTCAGCAGTGCCCTGGCAGCCAGGAGGGCCAACTTTGTCCTGGGGGCATCAGGTAAAGCATCATCAGCTGGTCGAGGGAGGGGATTGTCCCGCCCTGCTCTGCACTGGTGAGGCCTCACCTTGAATATTCTGTGCGATTTTGGGCACCACAATATAAAAACATTAAGCTATTAGAGAGCTGTTAAGATCCAGTCATTAAAATTATTAGAGATGGCTCTGAATGAATTGAGGTGCAAAGAAGTCTATATGCCAAGGTCAATGGTATGAATTTTATTTAACAGAAAATTTGAAGCAGAGAGAGAGAGAGAGAAAGAAATAGGAAAAAGGAGGGGTGGAGAAGGAAGAGAGTGACAGAGAGAGATTAAATAGAAAATATGTCACCACTCTGTGGAACCCAGTGGTGTCCCATCTTCTGGTCTTCTCCGTGGTGAGGGCCCTGTAAAACACAGAGTCCAGTGGATTAATATACATTCAGGAGATGCCCAGGCACTTGCCCTGAGGAAGCTTTGCAGTCTCTTGTGACAGACTCTGGATTTGTTGCATGACGTGAATCATGTGCAGTCCTCTGGTCCTAGAAGGCCTCAGGAATGAGTCTGGGGGGGGCATTTTGGGGGTCTTTGAAGGTTTATGACCCCTTCTCAGCTTCCTCTCATGTGAATGTCCCATGCGTATGTGGTCTTCCCAGAGTCGGGGGGGTTTACTCCTTCTCTTTTGAGTGGAGAGATTTCGCCATCACACACCCAAAACCCTTCTCCTCCTCCACCCTCTGAGCCCAGCTAGAGCTGATTCTTAACTAAGTTTGGCTTTCTTTGTAGACACATTCTTCGTCCCTGAGACTTGTTTACTTCTCCTTAGACATGAGGTAATTGGACAATAGTCTTATATCAAGTTCCCATCACAGTCCAAATTCCAGTCAGGAGGCATACTGGGTGGAGGAGGAGCAGTGGTGTTGGAGAATGGGAGAATGTGCTTCAGCGGTGGCAGATGGGCAGTTGCTTCTTTGCAGTTTGACAAAAATTCTTTCTATGATTGCGATAATGTTTGAGACATTAACAATATTTAGTCTCTCACAAGAGCATCCAGAGGAGGGTCATAAGGATGATGAAGGGTCTGGAGGGGAAGCCTTATGAGGATCAGCTGAGATCATTTGGTTTGTTCAGCCTAGAGAAGAGGAGACTGAGGAGAGACCTCACTGCAGTCTTCAACATCCTCAAAAGGGGAAGAGAAGGGGCAGGTACTGATCTCCTCAGTCTCATGACCAGTGACAAAATTTGAGGAAATGGCATGAAGCTGAGTCAGAGGAGGTTTAAGTTAGAAATCAGGAAAAGATTTTTCACCCAGAGAGTAGCTGGGCACTGGAACAGGCTCCCCAGAGAAGCGGTCACAGCACCAAGCCTGACAGAGTTCAAGAATCATTTAGACAACTCTCTCAGGCACATGGTGTGATTCTTGGAGTGTCCTGTCCAGGGCCAGGAGTTGGGCTCGATGATTCTCATGCATCCCTTCTAAGTCAGCAGATTCTATGATTCTAAGCAAAGTAAACCAAGGAATTAA